>NW_020837950.1:67482899-67570608 GCF_003676395.1 Aethalodelphis obliquidens
TTTTTTTTTTTTTTTTTCGGTACGCGGGCCTCTCACTGTTGTGGCCTCTCCCGTTGCGGAGCACAGGCTCCGGACGCGCAGGCTCAGCGGCCATGGCTCACGGGCCCAGCCACTCCGCGGCATATGGGATCCTCCCGGACCAGGGCACGAACCCATGTCCCCTGCATCGGCAGGCGGACTCTCAACCACTGCGCCACCAGGGAAGCCCCGGGAGAAGCAATTTAGTTTTCTCTAATGTTCTTCAAAATATTTTATCTAATTTTCACGACGTATTGGTCAAAATAAAGTCTAAGAGTTATTCAACAAAGCAGTGCAATTAAAAATTTCTTCTAACTTAGAGAAAAATCAATTTAGTAATGAAAACCCATGTGGATTTTTAGTGATTTTTAGAAATGTATACAATGGAGAGAAATATAATTTTTTTATAACATCTTTATTGGAATATAATTGCTTTACAATGTTTTGTTAGTTTCTGCTGTATAACAAAGTCAGTCAGCTACACATATACATATATCCCCATATCCCCTCCCTCTTGAGTCTCCCTCCCACCCTCCCTATCCCACCCCTCTAGGTGGTCATAAAGCACTCAGCGGATCTCCCTGTGCTATGCAGCTGCTTCCTACTATCTATTTAACATTTGGTAGTGTGTATATGTCAATGCTACTCTCTCACTTCGTCCCAGCTTACACGTCCCCTTCCCTGTGTCCTCAAGTCCATTCTCTACGTCTGCGTCTTTATTCCTGTCCTGACCTAGGTTCATCAAAACAGTTTTTTTTTTTTTTACTTTCCATATATATGTGTTAGCATAGTGTATTTGTTTTTCTCTTTCTGACTTACTTCACTCTGTATGACAGACTCAAAGTCCATCCACCTCACTACAAATAACTCAATTTCGTTTCTTTTTATGGCTGAGTAATATTCCATTGTATATATGTACCACATCTGTTGTAGTTTTTTAGGACAGGACCGAAAGTAAGCTCATCACACGAGATGAATTGCGCCGAAGCACAGCAGTAGAGGGCTGCCGCTCGCTCAGGCAAAACAGCGCCGTCTGTCTTGCTGTGGTAACTTTTATTAAAGCATTATCTAGGTTTACACTTTAAGACTTGTTTTCTTAACATTTCAGAAGTGCCAAAGCAGCAACCTATGTTTTTATTAATTATACAAGCAATAATTGGCTTTCGTGAGCACCTGCCATGCTTCGTCCTTGAGCGCAAGAACAGTACAAAGTTCCCACCATTATTTTGATTATACTGAACTAGCACAAGGACATCTCCTTGCGTTCCCACCACTCTGTTTATACTGAGGACATCTCATGGATCAGTGCCCAAAGCACCCAATGCTTCTTTTGCAGGCCCCCGGTTTGCCGGGGTAGGGGGGGCTCATGGGTCACGTCTCCTTTCCATGTCCTCAGTTATCCCACTACACACATCTTTTTTATCCATTCAACTGTCGATGGACACTTAGGTTGCTTCCATGTCCTGGCTATTGTAAATAGAGCTGCAATGAACATTATGGTACATGACTCTTTTTGAATTATGGTTTTCTCGGGGAACATGTGCAATAGTAGGATTGCTGGGTTGTATGGTAGTTCTATTTTTAGTTTTTTAAGAAGCCTCCATACTGTTCTCCATAGTGGCTGTATCAATTTACATTCCCACCAACAGGGGAAGAGGGTTCCCTTTTCTCCACACCCTCTCCAGCATTTATTGTTTGTAGATTTTTTGATGATAGCCGTTCTGACCAGTGTGAGATGATATCTCATTGTAGTTTTGATTTGCATTTCTCTAATGATTAATGATGTTGAGCATTCTCTCATGGGTCTGTTGGCAATCTGTATATCTTCTTTGGAGAAATGTCTTTTTAGGTCTTCTGTCCATTTTTGGATTGGGTTGTTTGTTTTTTTTGTTACTGAGCTGCATGAGCTGCTTGTAAATTTTGGAGATTAATCCTTTGTCGGTTGCTTTGTTTGCAAATATTTTCTCCCATTCTGAGGGTTGTCTTTTTGTCTTGTTTATGGTTTCCCTTGCTGTGCAAAACCTTTTAAGCTTCATTAGGTGCCATTTGTTTATTTTTGTTTTTATTTCCATTTCTCTAGGAGGTGGGTCAAAAAGGATCTTGCTGTGATTTATCTCATAGAGAGTTCTGCCTATGTTCTCTAAGAGTTTTATAATGTCTGGCCTTACATTTAGGTCTTTAATCCATGTTGAGTTTATTTTTGTGTAAGGTATTAGGAAGCACTTTAATATCATTCTTTTACATGTAGTTATCCAGTTTTCCCAGCACCTCTTATTGAAGAGGCTGAATTTTCTCCATTGTATATTCTTGTCACCTTTATCAAAGATAAGGTGACCATATGTGCATGGGTTTATATCTGGGCTTTCTACCCTGTTCCATTGATCTATATTTCTGTTCTTGTGCCAGTACCATAATGTCTCAATTACTGTAGCTTTGTAGTATAGTCAGAAGTCAGGGAGCCTGATTCCTCCAGCTCCATTTTTCTTTCTCAAATTACTTTGGCTATTCAGGGTCTTTTGTGTTTCCATACAAATTGTGAAATTTTTTTGTTCTAGTTCTGCCATTGGTAGTTTGATAGGGATTGCATTGAATCTGTGGATTGCTTTGGGTAGTATACTCATTTTCACAATGTTGATTCTTCCAATTCAAGAACATGGTATATCTCTCCATCTGTTTGTATCATCTTTAATTTCTTTCATCAGTGTCTTATAGTTTTATGCATACAGGTCTTTTGTCTCCTTAGGTAGGTTTATTCCTAGGTATTTTATTCTTTTTGTTGCAATGGTAAATGGGAGTGTTTCCTTAATTTCTATCAGATTTTTCATCATTAGTGTATAGGAATGCAAGAAATTTCTGTGCATTAATTTTGTATCTGCTACTTTACCAAATTCATTGATTAGCTCTAATTGTTTTCTGGTAGCATCTTTAGGATTCTCTATGTCTAGTATCATGTCATCTGCAAACAGTGACAGTTTTACTTCTTTTCCAATTTGGATTCCTTTTCTTTCTTTTTCTTCTCTGATTGCCATGGCTAAAACTTCCAAAACTATGTTGAATTGTACTGGTGAGAGTGGGCAATTTTGTCTTGTTCCTGATCTTAGAGGAAATGGTTTCAGATTTTCACCATTGAGAATGATGTTGGCTGTGGGTTTGTCATATATGGCCTTCATTATATAGAGGTAGGTTCCCTCTATGCCTACTTTCTGCAGAGTATTTATCATAAATATGTGTTGAATTTTGTCAGAAGCTTTATCTGCATCTATTGAGATGATCATATGGTTTTTATTCTTCAATTTGTTAATATGGTGTATCACATTGCTTGACTTGCGTATATTGAAGAATCCTTGCAATCCTGGGTTAAACCCCACTTGATCATGGTGTATGATCCTTTAAATGTGCTGTTGGATTCTGTTTGCTAGTATTTTCTTGAGGATTTTTGCATCTATGGTCATCAGTGATGTTGGCCTGTAGTTTTCTTTTTTTGTGACATCTTTGTCTGGTTTTGGTATCGGGGTGATGGTGGCCTCATAGAATGAGTTTGGGAGTGTTCCTCCCTCTGCTCTATTTTGGAAGAGTTTGAGAAGGATAGGTATTAGCTCTTCTCTAAACGTTTGATAGAATTCGCCTGTGAAGCCATCTGGTCCTGGACTTTTGTTTGTTGGAAGATTCTTAATCACAGTTTCAATTTCAGTGCTTGTGATTGGTCTGTTTATATTTTTTATTTCTTCCTGGTTCAGTCTCGGGAGGTTGTGCTTTTCTAACAATTTGTCTGTTTCTTCAATTTGTCTGTATGCCATTTTATTGGCATATAGTTGCTTGTAGTAATCTCCCATGATCTGTTGTATTTCTGCAGTGTCAGTTACTTCTCCTTTTTGATTTCTAATTCCATTTATTTGAGTCTTCTCCCTTTTTTTCTTGATAAATCTGGCTAATGGTTTATCAATTTTGTTTATCTTCTCAGAGAACCACCTTTTAGTTTTATTGATCTTTGCTATTGTTTTCTTCATTTCTTTCATTTATTTCTGATCTGATCTTTATGATTTCTCTCCTTCTGGTAACTTTGGGTTTTGTTTTTTTTTCTTTCTCTAATTACTTTAGTTGAAAGGATTGTTTAAGCTAAATAGGTTGTTTATTTGAGATGTTTCTTGTTTCTTGAGGTAGGATTGTATTGCTATAAACTTCCCTCTTAGAACTGCTTTTGCTGAATCCCATAGGTTTTGAGTCGTCATGTTTTCACTGTCATTTTTTTCTAGGTATTTTTTGACTTCCTCTCTCATTTTTTCAGTGATCCCTTGGTTATTTAGCGTATTTAGTGCATTGTTAAGCCTCCATGTGTTTGTATTTTTTATGGATTTTTTTCCTGTAATTGATATTATTCTCATAGCGTGGAAAAGATACTTGATATGATTTCAATTTTCTTAAATTTTCCAAGGCTTGATTTGTGACCCAAGATATGATCTATCCTGGAGAATGTTCCATGAGCACTTGAGAAGAAGAAAGTGTATTCTGTTGTTTTTGGATGGAATGTCCTATAAATATCAATTAAGTCCATCTTGTCTAATGTGTCATTTAAACCTTGTGTTTCCTTATTTATTTTCATTTTGGATGATCTGTCCATTGGTGAAAGTGGGGTGTTAAAGTCCCCTACTATGATTGTGTTACTGTCTATTTCCCCTTTTATGGCTGTTAGCATTTGCCTTGTATATTGAGGTGCTCCTATATTGGGTGCATTAATATTTACAATTGTTATATCTTCTTCTTGGATTGATCCCTTGATGGTTAGGTACTGTCCTTCTTTGTCTCTTGTAATAGTCTTTATTTTAAAGTCTATTTTGTCTGATATGAGAATTGCTACTCTAGCTTTCTTTTGATTTCCATTTGCATGGAATCTTTTTCCATCCCCTCACTTTCAGTCTGTATGTGTCCCTAGGTCTGAAGTGGCTCTCTTGTAGACAGCATGTAGACGGGTCTGGTTTTTGTATCCATTCAGCCAGTCTTTGTCTTTTGGTTGGAGCATTTAATCCATTTACATTTAAGGTAGTTATCAATATGTATGTTCCTCTTACCATTTTCTTAATTGTTTGGGGTTTGTTATTGTAGGTGTTTTCCTTCCCTTGTGTTTCCTGCCTAGAGAAGTTCCTTTAGCATTTGTTGTAAAGCTGGTTTTGTGGGTCTGAATTCTCTTAACTTTTGCTTGTCTGTAAAGTTTTTAATTTCTCTGTCGAATCTGAATGAGATCCTTTGCTGGGTAATCTTGGTTGTAGGTTTTTCCCTTTCATCGCTTTAAATATGTCCTGCCACTCCCTGCTGGCTTGTAGAATTTTGCTGAAAGTTCAGCTGTTTAACTTATGGGGATTCCCCTGTATGTTATTTATTGCTATGTGTCCTGGGGTGTTTCTCCTTGGGTTTATCCTGTATTGGACTCTCTGCGGGTCCTGGATTTGATTGACTATTTCCTTTCCCATGTTAGGGAAGTTTTCAACTGTAATCTCTTCAAATATTTTCTCACACCCTTTCTTTTTCTCTTCTTTTTATGGGACCCCTATAATTCGAATGTTGGTGCATTTAATGTTGCCCCAGAGGTCTCTCAGACTGTCCTCAATTCTTTTCATTCTTTTGTCTTTATTCTTCTCTGTGGTAGTTATTTCCACTATTTTATATTCCAGGTCACTTATCTGTTCTTCTGCCTCAGTTATTCTGCTATTGATTCCTTCTAGAGAATATTTAATTTCATTTATTGTGTTGTTCATCATGTTTGTTTGCTCTTTAGTTCTTCTAGTTCCTTGTTAAACGTTTCTTGTATTTTCTCCATTCTCTTTCCAAGATTTTGGATCATCCTTATTATCATTACTCTGAATTCTTTTTCAGGTAGACTGCCTATTTCCTCTTCATTTGTTTGGTCTGATGGGTTTTTACCTTGCTCCTTCATCTGCTGCATATTTATGTCTTCCTATTTTGCTTAACTTACTGTGTTTTGGTTCTCCTTTTCACAGGCTGCAGTTTTGTAGTTGCTGTTGTTTTTGGTGTCTGCCCCCAGTGGGTAAGCTTTGTTTGGTGGCTTATGTAGGCTTCCTGGTGGAGGGGACTGGTGCCTGTGTTCTGTTGGTTGGGACTGGATTTTTCCTTTCTGGTGGGCAGGGCTGTATCCAGTCGTGTGTTTTGCAGTGTCTGTGACCTTATCATGATTTTAGGCAGCCTCTCTGCTAAGGGGTGGGGTTGTGTACCTGTCTTGCTAGTTGTTTGGCATGGGACATCCACCACTGGATCTTGCTGGCCATTGAGTGGAGCTTGGCCTTAGTGTTGAGATGAAGATCTCTGGGAGAGCTCTCACTAATTGATATTACATGGGGCCAGGAGGTCGCTGGTGGTCCAATGTCCTGAACTCGGCTCTCCCACCTTGGAGGCTCAGCCCTGACACCAGGTCAGAGCACCAAGACCCTGTCAGCCACACGGCCAGGTACGTGGGGATTTTCTTGCCTTTTGAGAAGTCTGAGGTCTTCTGCCAGTGTTCTGTATGAGTTGTTCCACATGTAGATGTATTTTTGATGTATTTGTGGGGAGGAAGGTGATCTCCACATCTTACTCCTCTGCCATCTTGAAGGTCCTCCAGGATAGGCTTTCTATTTTCTATGATTGTGGAGGCTTGGTGAATCTAAAATCTGATGTAGTAGACCTGCAGGCCAGAGACCCTGGGAAGAGTTGCAGCCCAAATGAAAGCTGCTGGCAGAATCCGCGAGAAATATGATTTCTTTGATGATAAACAGTGACCAAAGTTCAATGAAATGCAGTAAAGCTAAGTTTAAAAAATAGAAACATAATAGTAAATGAAACTTTAAAGAATGCTTGAATAAATAATTTACTATAAATAATAAGAATTATGTACAAAATTGATCTGTTTGTGTATAAATGTGAAAGATGTGATAATATTTAAATTTACTTTCTATACACTGGCACATATTTACAGGTGCCCCAGAGGGAAAATATTTACAGAAACGCCTAACAAGCTAGGGTTCCTTAAGTTTAAATTAAACAAAAGGTTTAAAAATGAAATAGCACTAAAACAACAAAAAAAAGATATGCTTTTTAAACATTTAAACTAAAATTTTAATACCTAACATATTATCTAAAGTGATTGACTAAGGCATTGAATGGCTAGCAGAATTTGTTCTTTTTATTTTCATTTTTCTTTAAACAAATTATTATGACAAGTGTATTTTCCATGCTGTATGAATTTGAATATGGTATTTTCCTTGATTTATGTAATTAGAAGTGGAAAGCATTTAAAACATCTATCACATTATATGACCAGAGTCCTTTGTTGCTTGAATAATATGTATAATTTAGTTGTTTTTAACTGCCTGACAGCACATAGCCCCTATCATGAGTGAAATTCTTTTCTAGTGCCAGCTCTTCAATGAGCTCTATGGTAGCACTGACAAGTCGGTAAGCTTCTCACCTTTAGTGTGAACTTATATATGTTATCCCTCACAATCCTACTGTTGCATGACTACAACAAAATCTTACAAGTGCAGGCACATGCACGTTAATATAAATATTTTCTACTGTCACCCAAATCTATCTGTATATAATTCATATAAAGCTTCCTAGACATTTTATGTAAAATGCCATGTTTTATATAGGAATGTGAACACACCCGCATTCATTGTCAGTTCTGATTTTCTTTTCTTTTCTTTTATTTCATTGTGGTAAGAACAGCTATGGAGATCTATCCTCTTAACAACTTTTAAGTGTACAACACATTATTGTTGACTATAGGTACAGTGTTGTAGAGCAGGTCTCTAGAGCTTATTCATCTTGCTTAACTGAAACGTTGTGCTTCCTGATTAATAACTCCCCTTTTTCTACTAATCCCTGCACCCTGTTATTTGCTATTTTAATCATTGATTTTCTGAATTTGAGTATTTCAGATACCTCATTTAAGTGGGATCATGCAGTATTTTCTGTGTCTAGTTTATTTCACTGAGCATAGTATCCTCCAGGTCCATCCATGCTGTCATATGTTGTCCAAGTTCTTTCTTTTTTAAAGCTAAATAGTATTCCATTTTATGTGCATACATTATCCATTCACATGTTGTTTAGGTTGTTTCCACACCTTGGCTCTTATGAAGAGTGCTGCAGTGAACATGGGAGTACTAATATCTCTGAGATTCTGATTTCAGTTCTTTTGAATATATACCCAGAAGTGAACTTGCTGATTCTAATATTCTATTTTTAGTGTTTTGAGGAAACTCTATACTGTCTTTCACAGTGGCTGCACCATTTTGCATTCCTAACAAGAGTGTGCAAGGGTTTCAATTTCTCTACATCCTCACCAACAATTGGTGTCTTTTGTTTTTTGATAACAGACATCCTGACAGGTGCAAGGTATTTCATTGTGGTTTTGATTTACATTCCCCTGATGATTAGTGATGATGAGTATTGTTAAATATAACTGTTGGTAATTTGTATGTCTTCTTTGTAAAAATGTCTATTCAAGTTCTTAGCCTATCTTTAATTTGTTTACTAGTTTTTTGTTATGGAGTTGTATGAGTTCCTTATATATTTTGGATGTTAACTCTTTATCAAATATATGCTTTGAAAATTTTTCTCCCATTCCATAGGTTGCCTTTCCACAATGCTGAATGTTTCCTTTCATGTGCAGAAGCTTTTAATTTTGATACAGTCCCATGTGTTTATTTTTGTTGCCTGTGATTTTGATGTCATATCCATGAAATCATTGCCAAGACCAGTGTCATGAGGCTATCCCCTATGTTATCTTCTGAGAGCTTTACAGTTTCAGGTCCTACATTTGAGTCTTTAATCCATTTTGAGTTGATTTTTATGTATGGTGTAAAGTAAAAGTCCATTTTCATTTTTCTGCATGTGGATTTCCAGTATTCCCAACACCATTTGTTGAAGATCAATTCACCATATATGCCTGGATTTATTTCTTGGCTCTTTATTCTGTTCCAGTGTTTAATATTCCTACCTCTACAGAAGTACCACTCTGTTGAGATTACTGTAACTTTATAATATATTTAGAAATCGGGATGTGTGATGCCTTCATCTTTGTTCTTTTCTCTTAAAACTAGATTTGGCTATTCATGATCTTTTGTGATTCTATATGAATTGTAGAATTGTGTTTTTTATATCTGTAAAAATGTCTTGGGAATTTTGGTAAAGATTACACTGAATCTATAGATTACTTTGGGTAGTACACACATTTTAAAAATATTATCCTTCCAATCCATGAAAACAAAATGTCTTTCATTTGTTTGTCTTGTTCAATTTCTTTCATTGATGTTGTGTAGCTTTCAGTGCAAATATATATTTCACCTCCAAAATGTTGAAGAGGAAGAAACACTCCAAAACTCATTTTATAAGGCCAACATTAACCCTGACACCAAAACCAGACAAAGACGCCACAAGAAAAGAAAACTGTAACACATAAATTTAAATTCTACTCAAAAATTTAACCGGATAATCCTAAAAGAGTGGGGTGAAATAAATTACTTCTAATGCTTACTGAATAATCTTCACTGTTTCCCCATAAGTATATGTATCAAATACGTTCTTCAGTGGTAATGTGCTGTCAATGCAACTCTTCAAAATATAGCTATAGATGCAGACATAGTTGAATTAAGGCATATCTCTTATTTTTAGATTTGGTGCTTACTATGATAGAAGACAATACAGAATCTGCCTCATATATCAATTGCATGTGTAGGAGAAAAGAGTACATGGGTCTAACTTTGGATACTTCAAAGTTAGAGCACTTCACTGAGTGAATGAGAATGATGTGAAATGATCAGTAAGGAAAAAAAGATGCTCTAGAAAAGGTGTACCTGGAACTTTATATTGTAGCTTCTGGATGCAGCATTTTCAGTGAGAAAAGACTGAAATTTCTAGAGAAACAAATGTATGAATTCAGCCTACAAATTTTGCAATCTAATCTCTCGATTTTAGTTTTTTGAAATGAGCAGAAACATCTTTGGCAGTATTTTAGAAAATATGACTCTATTTTAAAACAATTTAAACAATATATATCACATATTCAAATACCAGATATTACAATGATAGACCACCAAATTCCTGTTAATGTAGATGTTTAGCAGTTTAATATTTTCATGACAATAACCTTTATTTTTAATATGTACCTCATTATCTTTCTATATCTCTCAAACCAAGTCAATTGCTATTGTTCAAGACTGTTTTCTTTCCTTTAGAAAATGCATCTTTAAAATGTTTATGTTTGCCTTACTTTCCACAACAGATGTTCTAGAGAGAAGTTGTGAAAAAATGTAATCCTGTTTTGCCATAAAATTACATTATAATTATAGAAGTGTGTTACCTTCATTTCTGCTATATCTTCAGTTAACAGCACTTCCTAACATTTTGTGTGCATTTTCTTTTACTACAGTCAGATAATCAAGTAGTTTATGATCTGAGCTACACGTTCTTAGATCTGTCTGAACGGTTACCTGGAGGTGTTTTGAAAAATTCCTGATAACAAGTCTCCAGCTCTAGTGATTTTGATTTACTTCTTTGAGTAAAATTCAAGCATCTGTGTATATGAAATGCTTTCCAGTTCTTTCCAATCTTCATATGAGATCTAAAACAATTAAAGAAACATAAATATAACTAAATATTATGGTTTTTGATTCATAAATCAAAGTTACTTGGAAGCAGATGACTAATAACAATATTTTTATGTTAAGTGTAGTTTTCTTCCTTCCTTCCTTCCTTCCTTCTTTCCTTCCTTCCCTTCTTCTTTTTTTCTTTCCGAAATGATTTTAGACTTACTGAAGTTGTAAAAAATGACTTCCCACATTCCTTTCACCTAGCTTCCAGTAATGTTAACATCTTGTACAACCACAGCACAATGATCAAAACTAAGAAGTTAGCATTGGTACGGTACTCTAAGCCAAGGTTCAGATTTTATGTTTTCCCATTAATATCCTTTTTCTATTCGAGGATCCAATCACAGATCCCACATTGCAATTAGTTATTATATTTCCTTCGTCTTCTCCATTTGTGTCAATTCTCCAGTCTTTCCTTGTTTTTCATGACCTTGCTATTTTAGGATAGTTCTGATCAGCTATTGGTAGAATGTTTCTCAACTTTGCTTTGTCTAATGTTTCCTCATGATTATACTGAGGTTACATGTATTTTTGGAAGGAACCACAGAAATGATGTTGTCCCTTGTCCTATCTTCAGTGTAGCATATTGGGGTGGCAGCGGGAGGGGGACTGGTTCATATAATGTGACTATGTCTTTGAATTACTGATATAACCTTGATCTTTTTGTTAAGGTGGCATCATCTAGGTTTCTCCAGTTTAAGTTATAATTATTTTTCCCTTCATAATTAATAAATATCTTGGTTGAGATACTTTCAGTATATGCAAATGTCCAATTTCTTTCAAACTTACACCCACAAAATTTCCATCCATTGAAATGTTAGAGGGAACATAGTCTACAAGACTACCCTCACTTCTGGTACCAATTGCAAGTTTGGGGGCCCCCAAGATTATCCTCAGGTTTGATAATTTGCTAGAAGCACTCACAGAACTCACTGAAAGCTGTTATTCTCATAGTTACAGTTTATTACATTAAAAAGTACAGATTAAAATCAGTCAGAAAAGAAGTGCATAGAGCAGAGTACAGGAGTTTCAAAGCACTGAGCTTCCATTTGTCTGATCATTATAGAGTCACGGACAGCTTTAGTTTCCTGCATCCATGTGTGACAATACACATGGACCATTGCCCACCAGGCAAACTCACCTGCACATTGTATCTGGAGTCATTATTGTGGCTCAATCATGCAACACTGCCTGGGAACCTGAATGGACTGCCTTAGTTTCCAGCCTCTCCAGAGGTCAAGCTGATAGGATGTGACCCCAAATCCCCCCCTCTAAATCATATTGTTAGACTCTCTGGTTTGACTAACCCCGACTCTAAGTCATTTTGTTAGACTATCTGTCATGAATCAAGGCTCCTGGGCAAACAAAGACTTTCCTGTCAGGCACAAAGTCTTAAAGGCTTAGAGATTACCTCCCAGAAGCTGAGGGCAATGACCAGACCTCTCTGGACAAGGATAAATTCTCCACTACACATCCCTTTTTGAACCCAACCCCTGTAATTAAACAATCTTTTTTTTTTCTCTTCCTGTATTTCTTTTCTACAAATGGCCAGGTACTATGTATTTTCTTAAATCTTATTTCTTACATGAACAGTAGCATAAAAGGGCTACAAAAGGATTGCTTGCCAATCTGAACAGCAGTAATGCAGGGGCAAAAAGCTCCAGCACACACAGTAATTCTGAAAATCATTCTGTATCATTTCATAGAAATCTTTCTCATTCTAGCTTTTATTGCTGCAAAGTTCTTCATTGTATGAATGCACTGCAGTCTATTGTTTAAACTGGGAAATATTGCAAACAACCTATGTGTCCCTACATAGAGGAGCAGTTGAATAAATTATGGTACATAATAAACTTATATATCTGTATATTGGTATTCTTGGTGTTAAATCTTCTGAGTTGACCTCTGGAAGTGGGGTTTTGGGGGTAAAAAGGTAAATGCATATGCAGGTTGCATTTTGTTCAGTATTGTCAAACTACAGGATGAAAAATTACAGGAAGCTCCAGAAACTACAAGATAACAATATAGAATATGGAACTTAACACAACCATGAAGATTAGTTGAGTGTGGACAGGGTAGGAAAAGACACTTCAGGATATGCCAAAAGCAATGAAATTCAGAGACTTCAGGTGATATGACAGAGAAGAAAATTAAGGTACTTGAGAAAAGGAATTAGGTGCAGATTAAGAAGGCTGTTAAGATCATATAGGGAATGAGCTTTAGAAGCAAGGGATGAAGATCCAATCTCAATGAACAGTGTAAAGAAACAGAATGTGCAACCGTAGAAGGATTATGAATGGATGTCAAGAGAGACTTCTTCTTCAGGGGAAGTTAGGCCAAGAAGTAAGGATTTGAGACATAGATTTAAAATGAGAGAAAAATACAAGTGTCCAGTAAGACTAAGATTCTAAAACTGGGAGAGAAAATGAAATACTGGTTAGAAACAAGAGAAAAAAAGAAATGTCCATTTTGAATTGAGTTAAAAATACAGTGCAGAGACAGCAGCATCATAGATACCTAAAGGTTGAATGTATTCTTAGGAGTTATTTAGTTATTCATCTTCATTTTTCAAAGGTGAGACCCAGAAATGTATATGAACCTGAAGGTTGAAGTTTAAGTTGCTCTAGTTTGCAGATACAAAAACTAACAAGCCATGGGCCAGGCAAGACATTAACATGCATCTATATTAATATTGTGCCATAATTATTAACTGGATCTATTACTTAGATATATTTACTTATGCAGAAATAGTATTTGAAGTAAATTGCAAGACAAATGTCATTATTTTAGTGAATCAATTACTATTACTTAGAGCTATGAATTCATCTCTGTTTACTGAACTATTACCCTTTTTCATTTTCAGTAAAACTAGATGTCTGTGGACATACCAGGACCACAGTTTCAGGAATTTATAGAGTCCTTATGGTCACTTGTTTTCTACTAATAATTATAAAGCAACGAAAGCCACCGGAAGTATTTCGTTTACAATTTTCTCACTAAAAGCAACAACCTCTGGGGATTTTTCCTTCTAGAAATATGGAGCATATTGTATGATATGTCACACGAATTTGGGGTGTAAAAATTAAAATTAAAAAAATTTTTTTTGCTAAACCAAGGCAAGATTCCAAAATGTGACAAAGCCAGCCCAGCAGCTCCCTTTTCAGATTTCTACAGTTTTAGGGAACAGCTCTATCTTATGACACATTTTTTTTCCTGCAAGTAGGTACCTGAACATAGAGTAACATTCAGAAATCCGCCTCTTCCTTCTCCTTATTCTCTTTCTTGCATAGAGTATGTATTTCTCTTTGCATCATCAAGTGTGGGAGAAATCAGGTCTAGAGTTATCACTTTATCAGCTGGTTATGTCTGTTTAAGTCAGGATGGCACTATAAGAAATTTCACTTAGTACTAGTGTGACTATTAACATCAGAGGAAGTAGATTCCATACAAGGAGTATTATCGTAGGGGGTAAAGAGGGAAATTTCCTAATGATGAAACATTAGGGGCATTGTTAGGCAACTCACCACAGTTCTCCCACTCCTTCAACAAAGTGTTTGGTTTCATACACATGTGCATGGCTTTGGAGGACCAAGAAATGAAGAACTAGCCTTACCAGGCCTAGAGTATGTGACACAGGCCACCTGTGTCATTAGCAAGCAGATTTAGAGACTCAGGACATTCTTTGGCTAATTGATCCAGGTCTGGGGAAAAGATGACATCTTGATTTTACTGCCCACTGAGTATTACTGAAAAATCTGGATTTAAATTGCTAATGCTAGGCCAGGGAGAAAAAAATTAGAATGCCAAATTTGTATTTTTTTATCTCTCATTTTCTTTATTTAGTGTATCTGGAAGTTAATTTTATCGATCTCATCAAAGACACAGCTTTGGTCTAATTTATTTTATCTATTGTTTGTGGGATTTTATTTCATAGATTTCTACTGTTATTATTATTAAATTATTATAATAATTGGTAATATATTATACTGTTATAGTAATTGGTAGAAATATATAATAACTAGTATTAATATACTATACTAATTAATAGTAATATACTGTATATAATCATTTCCTTCCTTCAGGCACTTTGTGCTTAGATTCTTTTTCCTTTTTCTAGCTTCTTAAGGTAAAAACTTTTATAATTGAGTTTAAATATGTTCCTCTTAACACAGTAATTTAAAGCTATACACTTTCATCTAAGCACTGCTTTACTGCATCTCATAAATTTTGAGACATTTTTATTAACATTTTCTGATTTTCTTTATGATATCTTTCCTTGGGTTATGGGTCTTTTATTTTTCCATGAACCATTTAGGAGTGTGGGGGTGTGTGTGTTTAATTTCTGAATATTGGGGAGATTACAGATATCTTGGTATTGTTTCATTTCTTTAAATGCATTGGTATTTGCTTTTATATTCCAGTATATGGTCTGCTTTCTTAATGTTTAATGTGCACTTGACAAAGAATGTGCATTCTTTAGTTCTTGGTTATAATATTCAATAAATATCAGGGCAAGGTGGTTTGTATTGTTCAAATTCGTAGATTACTGAGAGAGGGATATTAAAATCTTCACTTGTGACTGAATTTGTCTGTTTCTTCTTTTACTTTCGTTAGTCTTTGCTATGTGTAGTTTGAAGCTGTTATTAGGTATATATGTGTATTTAGACCATTTTTACCTCCTGATAAATTCACTGTTCAATCATTAGGAAATTCGCTATTTATCCCCTGCAATATTCCTTGAATGAAATCTACTTCATCTGCTATTAATGCTCTTATGCTTCTTGTTTGTATGGTATAAATATTTCTATTTACTTTTAACCTATCTGTGTTTTTACATTTAAAATGTATCTCTTATAGAGAACATAAAGATGAGTATTTTTTTAATCCAGTCTAAAAAGCTCTGCATTTTTAGCCCATTTAGACTTAATACATTTATTTATATGGTATGTTTAAGTTTATCATCTTGCTAATTATTTTCACATCTTTTCATTTATTTTCATTGCTCCTTTTTTTCCTTTTCCCTTAGGTCTTATACCTCTCTTATACCTCTCTTTTTCAATGAGTTCTAAGATTAAATATATATATATATATGCATTGAAATAAATGTCATCACCCACTAGATTTTAAAATTCTCAACACCCTCTCACCCCACACACAAATTGTAACTATGTGAGGTGATGGATGTTTTAACTAACCTTATTGTGATAATCATTTTGGAATATATATTTCTATTAAATCATTATACTGTACACCTTAAATTTGCACAATGTTATATGTTAATTATATTTCAATATAGCTGAAAAGAGAAAGAGACCACAGAAACTGACCATAGAGAAATTCTTAATAAATCTCCAAAAGAAAACAGTACAGATGACATTGATTTCAATGCAATAAAACTAGAAATTAAAGACAACATGGGAAAACAATAAATAAGTAAAGAAAGAAAGAAAAATAAATCCTTACAATGGAATTTAGAGTACAAGGGTGAGAAGTGAGGGGGTTCTTATTAAAAAGGCATCGTTTCTCACTACTGGAAACACAGGTCATAAGAATATTTTAAGGCATGCCTCTGCCTAACATGGGCAAAAAAAACAGGGAAAAAATATTGTATTGATTTACATTATTTGATCACATCATTATGTTTCATAAAATGTGCTTGATTTGCTAAAGTGTCCATTATATGTGTTCATGATGCAAAATCTAATTTTAAATTCTGTTGTATTAAATCTCTAGATCACTGTAGGATCCTGGAAATAGTGACAAATATGATTTCTTTATATAGCAGTCAACATTAAGAGATAGTTCACATAAATGTGAAGTATAAATTAAAGACTCAATAATAGGTGCTGTAAATTACTCCAGAAAATGGAAATAAAAAACATAGAAATTGGTTTGTATTTATTATTTTCATGCACCAGTGTATTCATTTTTATGTTACATCTGATAATTTAAATGCTAGTTTCTGGTTTGATTTAAATGAGTGGGAATTTCCCTAAGCAATTCATTGTGAAATTATAAGGTTTATTTAAAATCACATTCCTATCCGAACTAATACTCTGTATTGTAGACAGAGAATATGGTAATATGTTATCTGCAATGAATAGCATTTGCAAGTTAGACCTCACTAAATGTGGCCATCTTTGCTTTTTTCATCTCCCTGATTAATTCAGTGCAATTTGTGGAACCTAAATAAGAATCTTAGAAAATAGCAATAAGTGGTTGGTTTGGTATGAGATTAGTGAGTGACATTCTATGAAATACTTTCTACTCTTGCATGATGAAACTTTGACTTCAGTTTGAATTATAGCATGAAGAGGATTTCAAGACTAATACTTTAAAGTAAAAGGAAAATCACCTGGATTATTTATATTATTTAAATTCAACAGATAAATTCAACTGTTGACTTTGCTTACTTTAATTTCTTGCTTCACATAAGCAATCTATTTTCTACTTCTTAGGAGTAATTTATTCATTTCAGATGTTGAAGCACTATAGAAACATAATATAGTGGTAGGTAGTTTTTTTTTTTTTAATTATGCTCTTATTTCCAATATAGACTATAAGTGTCCAAAATGATCACTCACTTGAGAATTAGAACTTTTTCATTTTCTTTGCCTGTCTGTATTCTTATATTTGATTTTTGACCCCATGAAATGAGCATGGTGCACTTCAGGAAGACCAGGTCCAATCAATGATACTGAAATTACAATAAAGCAGTAGGGTTAGCATGATAAAGAAACTCTGTACTACATCAGGTGCACTCTCTCTGCTCTTGCTATCACACCTACTCCTTCTCTTACATTGTTTACTATATAAGACTTTGGAATATAGTCAGCTTAGGGGATTCAGCAGGAAGGATGTGAGGCAGTCTTATTATTGGATACACATGCACACCATCATCCTATGTGGATCTACTCTTCATCGTTACCAATACCACCTTGGTCCACCGTTCACCTGAACTTCTGCGTAGCTTTCAAAGTATCTTGTCTGTTCTTCCCTCAGACCCATTCACTGATTCTCCTCATAGAAGCTAAATGTATCTTTTAAAAAATAAATCAGATTACGTCTTTTATGCATAAAATCTTCCACTGTCTCTAATTATACTCAGAATAAAATCCAAACTTCTTCCCCAGGTACCAGGCTCTATAGAACTAGACTTCTGTCTAACTCTTCAAGCTTGTTTTGAAACCCCTCCTCCTTGCTTATTACTCCCTAACCATCCTGGCCTTTTTCTTGTTCACTGAGTATCACAAACTTCTTTTCATATTCGGCTTTGGGCTTTTTATCCCTTCTGCCTCAAACATTCACCCTAGAATACTGCATGCCTTGCTCTCTTTCTTTTCAGGTCTGAGCACAATTGTTCCACCCTCAGCAAGTAACCTCAGACATTCTATTGTATCACCTTGTTGTGTGTGTTTTTAAAGAGTACTTAAAAGTTCCTGGAAATGTTTTATTCATTTTTTATGATTATATTCTTTATCAGCTCACTAGAATATAAATTCCAGGAGAGAGGAGACATGATTTTTCTTTCCTGCTACACTATCTCCTTAGCCTACTAGATCAAAATATATTGAAAGAAAGATTAAACTGAGAAATAGAGGTATTCCCCAGTTTTATTCTTAATTTTTTGCTTCCACGTTGTAAGGGAACTAGTTATAAGTGTCCTTCTCTCAGTGGTGTTATTCCTGTTCTTACCAATGGCCAAACTATCTATTTGTAAATATGGAGTATATTCTCCAGGTGAGACAATGACTGAATTCAAATGAGAAAAAGCTGAGAACAAAAATGAACCTTACCCTCTACCAGTTTGGAAACAAAAATTGAATCATCCGAGAAACTTAGTCAATGAGACGAGAGTATACTGTTTAAGACTGGATTCCAGAATTAAACTGTCTGGGTTTACATCCTGACTAAGCTATTTACTAGTGCTATTATTCTGAACCTATTATTACCATCTTCTCTGCATGTTTATTCCTTTGTACATTTGGGTACATTTCTCTGCATGTTTATTCCTTTGTACATTTGGGTGACACTATGGTATCTAACTCATAGAGTGGTTATAATAAAATGAAATACCATATGTCAAACTCTTAGAACAAGGTCTGAAGAGTTCATTAAAGCTTAGCTATTATTGCTTTGCTACCCCATGCTAGCCCTACAATATAGGCTGTGAACAGCTAAGTTGAAAAGACCATGCAGAGCAGAAACAGTGATAGCTACTAGCTCAGTTGCTCAACACAGAAGTCCAGCTGTACAATGGAGGAAAACCCCATTCTCAAGTACCAATATGCTTAGATAGAATTTTATCTCGTATCCATTAAGAGTAAGTACACAGCTCTTCAGAGTGTCAGTGTGTGTTAGCTTGGTTTGTCAATGAGCAGATCAGGGTTAAGGATTTGATTATTGGTAGATTATTTGGCACGTGCCGGAATTTCCAGCAAGGAGTGGAGAGTAATACAGGGAAGGGAAGGTAACCAATAAAGGACACACTTATAATTCAACTAAAATGGAGGCCAATGGAGATCACTCTCACAGAGAAATTCTGAGACTTTGTGTAAAATATCTCAGAAATATATCCCTGAAAAAGATGAGGGGGCGGGGGTATTTATACTCATTGCCTGAAGGCTACTCTGGGGGAAATGTTCATTTCCTGGCATTAAAGCTCTTACCACGCGGGAGTCAGAGTAGCTTTATATGGCTCCAAGGGAAAAAAAGAAAAGAGAAAGACATCCCTCAGACCATAGATGCAGATAGCAGTGGGAGTAATTTGCTGTAGGACAAGGAAAGGTTCAAGGAATATGGACAGGCAGTACATGCAGATCTGCTACAGAGAAGTAGACAAGCACGTGTGGTCAGAGTTGGGTTCCAAAGGACCCACTTAATGGCTCCAAAGGACCTGCCCTGGGAGAGGTTTCCAGCGACCTTTTTCCACAGTATAAATGTTGAACTGAATGGGGCTTTCCCTTCTAAGCACTGGGAAACTGGCCTTAGGTACCTTGACAGGAATCTCTCTGACTACAGTTTTTGGGAACTAGAAGTTCATTAGCCGGTCTCATTCAAGCCAGGACAAAAGCATTCATGCCTTTTGGAGCGAACACTTGCCTCCAAAGTACCTGTATTAGTATGCTCAGGCTGCTATAACAAAATACCACAGATTGGGTGGCTTAAACAATAGACATTTATTTCTCACAGTTCTGGAGACTGGGAAGTCCATCATCAAATTCAGCCACTTTGGTTGAGGTAAGGGTCCTTTTCCTGGCTTGCAGACAGCCACCTTCTTGCTGTGTCCTCACCTGGCAGAGAGAGATCAATCTCTCACTCTTCCTTCCTTATAAAGCCACAAATTCCATCACGAGAACCTTACCCTTATGACTCCATCTAACCTTAATTACCTCCCAAAGGCCCCATCTCCAAATACAGTCACATTGGGGATTAAGGTTTCAATATATGGGGGAACACAAATCAGTCCATAGAAGTACCTGAGAGAGAATGTAGTCTCGTTAACTATTCCATCATTAGCTGATGAGACCTTGTTCACTTGCAGCCCATTTGTATCTCTTCACACAGCAAGGGCATTCGTGGTATTGAGGATCTTATTGCATACAAGTGGCTCATTGCTGTCTCATAACTAAGTATGCAGGGACATCTTAAAATAATCACCCATTCAATTGTGTACCAAGAAATAAATTCTTATGCACAGTGATTTGGTTAAATAAATCTCTATTAACACTTCAATGTTTTCCTTTTGTAATAATATCTCTGATTTATCATCTAAATTGATTCTTTGTGTTCTTTATTACTATTTTTGTAGCATGTTGCTTTATTAACTTTATTTGACATTTGTTTGTTGCTTCATATAATACTTTTGTTTAGTTTCCAGTGACATTAAATCTATAAGCAGAATATTAATTAACAAATATGGGCTGTAAAGAGTTCCAACACCATCACAGGCAACCAAAATCCATGTGCAGGTGTTTAAAAGGTGGCAGATTGTCATAACTGAGATAATGTTTGTGGTCTAAATATATGCTAAAACAACTGCAAAAAAGTTGTTTGAAAAAAGTATTTATAAAATTTTTTATACTTTTTTATACTTTATTTGAAAAAAGTATTTATAAAATTTTCAGCAGCATTGAAATTTTTGTCTATGTAAGTATATATGAATTTAATTCTTCACAAAGGTTTGAATTAAAGAGAATTTTTTTACTCTAGGAACATTAGAATTCTTTATATTTATAAAATAAATGTGGTAGGTTGATGTGTCTTAGGCTTCATCTTTTTAGGGACACCACCTTTTCTTTAGACATTCATCTGTTGATAGATATCTGGGTTGTTTCCACACCTTGGCTATTTTGAATAGTGCTGCAGTAAAGAAAAGCAATCCAGCAGCTAAAGAGGACTGCTTTTCTCTTTTCCTTTTAACAGCTATGATTAGATGTTTATTTGAGAGTGGAAACAGAGAATTCTTTCTCTTAGACTATTTATCTTGGATGCAAGAATCTTTTTTTTTTTTGCATAGGCAGTGACACACTTAAGGAAATCCCATTTGCTTTCACTAGAAGATAAATTGATTTAAGTAGGACTTTTTCTACCAGGACTATTCTCTAAATATCTGATTAGGAAAAAGTCATGAATCCATGTCACAACAAAACTTTTGTTTGTTTAAAAATTCCTGTCATAAACAAAACGAAATTATGGTCTGCTTTGGTGGGTCTTAAGCCATCATTCTTAAAGGATGAGGCATATTTAGATATAGGTTTTGAAGTAAAATTAGGGATTACTTCGTACTACAAAGTGATATTTTTAAATTCAACCTCAACATCCAATGAGACAATTATTTTTTTGTCTCAGGGAAAAAAATTCAGCAAGAAAATCATATATGCCTATAGCAAAATCCTGAAATTTTTACTAGATGCCTGCTTTCCGGGAAGTTTTGTGGGTTGCTGCATGAGAGGCTGACAGACACTAATAACTTCATGTCAATCAGACACTCCCTTGGAGACTCTTGACACCTCTGGGAACCAACAACTACCTCACAGGCTGAACAGCTGAGGACTAAAGGAATGTCCATGACCTTTACCAGAGGCCATCCTCCAGGTTCCCATGGTTGTCAAACTATCGTTGTGATGTAAAGGCACCTGGCCATGCTTCCTGTTCTCTCTAAGCACCAGAGAGAAAGTGCTGGAATGTGTACACACTGAGATATCTTAAATTTCAAATTTTAAATTCAGATATTTGTATAAGATTTTAATGGGAACCATAAACTCAATTATCTATATTTCATATATAGTTCAATTTTAGCCATTTTTACTGATACAGTAACTTTCATATATATGAATATTAATATGGATGTATTATAGTTTATATTTTACACACAGACATGGCATTATGGATCCTCCTGTTTTGATATTGAGATAGTATGCCTATATACACATGGAGTGATTTTCTATGTAAGTTAACTCTTCTTAATGAAAAATCACTTACATAGGAAAGTAACTGTTCAGAACACAAATGAAAAGCAGGGAACTGCAAAACAGTTTTCTGAGTAGATGACATAGGAAAGACCCTGACTTATTGATTGATTGGTTGATTAATAGATGTGAATAGATGTGATTGGTTTAACAAAAATTAACCTAACACCTTTTATATTCCAGCCCTTTTGTTATGGATTCAGGTAGTTTCCCCTCTAACTGAAAAGACAAATAATTAAATAATTAACTATATTCCTATATGATTAGTGCTATAATGAATGTATGATTCAAGTATAAATATTTGAAACAAGTCTATTAAGTGAAGTGCTCTCCAAACAGGCTATATATTATATAGAAGTTTGAAAGACAGAGAAATGGACTGAAAAAATTAAGTTTCTGAGTCTGCTGTGCAACAGTCACTATTTAAAAAATGGTACAATCATTTCCAGAAAGTGTTATCCCGTACTTATCTCAAAAATATTGGAAATAAAATACTTGTGCTCTTCAAGCTTGGGGCAGTGGATTATAATTTCTATTCATAGCAATGTGTAAATATTTAAAATATATATAATTTTTAAAGATACAGAAACATATCCATTTTATAAAACTTGGGATAAGAAATAGCTACTTCCAACTTGGTTTTTTTTGTGTGTTTTGGTTTTTTTGCGGTACGCGGGCCTCTCACTGTTGTGGCCTCTCCCGTTGCGGAGCACAGGCTCCGGACGCGCAGGCTCAGTGGCCATGGCTCACGGGCCCAGCCGCTCCGCAGCATGTGGGATCCTCCCGGACCGGGGCACGAACCCGCGTCCCGTGCATCGGCAGGCGGACTCTCAACCACTGCGCCACCAGGGAAGCCCTCAACTTGTTTTTTAATGGCTCCCTTATTTAAAGAAAATAAACTAGGTAGATATATAATGACTAATAATTATACTCCTGAAGCAGTTCAAATATTCAGTTATAGTTTCACAAACATCAGTGAAGCCCATACTGTATACCATGCAGTGTACCAGGGCCTAAACACCTGGTGATAAACAAAAGTGAGCAAAACAGGCAAAACCCTTGTCTCTATCAGATTTACATTGGGATTTAGGGTGACATAAAAATTTTTAAGCGCAATGTATTTTAATAATAATAATGCTAGTAGCAGCCAATACTCATATAGCTCTTGATACAGGATAGATACTTTCTGTGCTATATGTAAATGAACTCTAATATTGTTGGTCAGAGATGGTAAGTGCTATGGAGACACATCTGACAGGGCAAAGAGAAAGGAAGTGTCCATGTTAGCGACGTCCTCTGAAAAAAAAGAGGATGGCCAGGGAGGTTCTCACTGAGAAGGAGACTTTTGACCATGCTGATATCTGGGAATTTTCTAAGCAAAACTTCCAGACATCTGCATAGTCAAATGCCTGGTGTTTTCATGGAACATCAACAAAGTCTTGGCTGGAAAAAAGGGAGAGGAGTCAGAGAGAACATAAGAGAAAAAAGTGGAGTAATGGGCTTAGAACATGTGCGGATTTATGTGGCATTAGCAGAACTGTGACATTTATGTACAACCTAGCAGGGCATTATTGAGAGTTTTTTTCAGGGAAGTGTCATGGAAGTTCTGTTCTGATCAACTTCTGTTTTCTCAATGAAACTGGAAGAGAATTCATCAGAGAAGAGTGAGAATGGAAGCATTAAAAATTTAAGGAGGGAGAGGAAGTTACAAAGCAACTGTCTTAAGAGTGTGAGAAGTAAACAAACGGAAAATGCACTGAAGTTAATTGTAGGGATAAGCGTCTACTAGAGATATTGCTAAGTAATTAAAAGAGAGTGCAGTCAGCATGAATAAAGTGAAAACCAGTCAGGTGCAGAGTAGAAGATAGGATTTAACCAAATTGTTTTGTATTTGTTTTCATCTTTTTCCAGCAAAGTATGGTGAAGCCAGAAAGAGCAAAGGAATTGAGGGAGGACAAATGATTGATTATATTGAGGGGCTGGGATCTAATATGATTAAGCAAGGAAATGAGGACATTGGTATTCTCTAGCTTCTACTTTGACATACTGATGTTGTCTTCTAAACATATCTACATGAAATAAATCCTTCTTACAGTATCTCTCACCAAAACTCAAGTTATACAGAAGTTACACCATAATTTTAAGGAAACCCCAAAAGTATAGTTTAAAATATACTGTGCTTATACTTATTTTTAAGAGAACCATATAACCTAAACCCAGAGAAGTTATAAAACCTGCAATTTGTTTGTAAAACTGTAGAAAGCTCATTGTATATATCCAGTTGATATTAAAGAAACTTTTATTAATAAGTCTCCGAGTGAACAGATATATTTTTCTTGAGGATTCAGAGACATTTCAACAACATTTTTCTCAACAAAAATTTGATCTGTGACACCTACATCAAAAAGTTTTTCTGTCTGGTTTGACATTTATTTTATATTTCTTATATTCTCCTGTATATCTATGCTTTACTTGTGTACAGAGAACCTATTTTATTGAAGTCTCTACTCAGATTCTCTCTTTGTTCCTTGCCTCTATAGAGCTGAGTCAAGTTTGGAACATTTGTTGACATCAAAGCAAACAGCACTTGCCTAACTTCAAAAGCAGTCCTAAGTCTGAATCAATAGGTACTAGTATCAGAGCAAAGCATAAAAAATGAGCAGAAATTTAATAATTTTACACCAGATTTTGAGGCATCGTTATGGATACTTGAGAATATGCTTCATTATTAGAATAGTTAATAAAGTATCCCAAAAGATTTGTACAGGATTATTCCCCACCATTAGTTATGTCCTATCACTACCACAGAAGGTGATGGAGATTCTTTTCTTTCCTTTAATCCTCTCCAGCACCCATCATTCATGATATGTTATCAAACCATATTCACATGCAGAAGGTGGTTAGAGATACTTTGATATAACTCCATAGTTTACTGATTCCTGGTTAACTTGATATTGCCAAAATGATTTGAGTTGACACTTTTTCATTTGCATTTTGTTCATACTATAGACTGATCCATACTAAGTAATCTAATTTGCTTGTCTCCAAATTCGATTTTGTTATTTTATTCAGTGTCAGTTTGCCAACACATATTAGTATCTGCCTATTCAATGTTATTGGTTTCATTTAACATTTTTATGCCCCATTTCCTTAGCAAGTTTTTGTTCTGCTCAGAGAATTTCTCTTAAATGATGTAAAATACATTCTGGCCAATTATACTCCCTTCTAGATATTCCACTAATCTTCCTCAACTCATAATAATCTTGGCCCCTCCGTTTCTCTAAATATCCTCTTTTTCCCTCCTCATGCTCACCAGATGAATGACTTTTGCTTGTGTGCCATGTTACTAATGCTCAGTTAATTACTAGGCTGAAGGTTGGGAGATCAAAATTTACTGGTCTTCTTTGCTATAGAGAATATTTCAATACATAATAAAGAGTTGAACATAGAATATTGCTTCAGAACAGTGTTTACATTCACTAAAATAAGGATTTCCTCTTTCCATAGGCTAAATTGAAAATAATATCAGCTAGAAATTAAATATATAATTATTGTCTATTGTAACCTTGATTAACAAATAAATATACTTGAGTAATTTACAAGAAAGTAAATGATATTGTGCAGAATTTCAACACATAATTCAATGTTTTACCTTGCCTTGTTTGCTCACATCTAATATAAATGCCATCATTCTTATTGTTTGTGATTAAATTTAATAGCACAATAAAAGTTCATGAGGGAACATCTCAAAACAAATATTTCATTGGATTTTTAACCCAATCCATCAATTGTAAAAAACAAACACACACTGACAGTACTGCAGCCTAGATGATCCTTTATAAGCAATGGAGTTTTGAACTATCTTCTACCTATTTATGACACTGCATGAAAATGTATTTGTTTTCTTTGGTGTAATAGTACTAAAGTACATGGTCGTATGCCTTGGGTACAATTCCATTTTTTTAATTTGGGAAAGAATCATGAAGTAATGGGAAAATATTGATTTGGAAAGAAAGTTCCATTACAGTAAGTCCCCTACATGCAAAAGAGTTCCATTCCAAGAGCGCGTTCGTAAGTTCAATTTGTTCGTAAGTCCAAAAAAGTCAGCCTAGGTACCCAACTAACACAATCGGCTATATAGTACTGTACTGTACTGTATAAACCTACTGTAATAAGTTTATAATACTTTTCACACAAATAATTCATAAAAAACAAACAAAAAAATAAAGAAAACATTTTAAATTGTACAGTAGAGTACCTTGAAAAGTGCAGTAGTATGAGCTACATCACCACTGCTTTTACGCTTGCTTCCGTACATCCTGGGCTTGAAATAAAGATACTATACTACTGTACTCTATACAGTACTATACAATAAAGTACACAAAAGCGTAACAACCTGTAGAGGATGCACGCACGTGACGATGTACGCCAGACACATGAACTAACTTACGTGTTTGGACGTGCTGATGCACGTTCGCATCTTTGAAAATTCGCAATTGGAAGGTTTGTATTTGGGGACTTACTGTATTTCTATAAAAACTGTTGTATTTTTTTTTAACTGAGTATTGTTCTTCTGTTTCTCATATGCATGTTCCTGAGGCAACAGGAAAGATATAAAATGTCCCATACTATTGAGCAGTAACTTCCCACTATGTATTAACTTCCCATTGCTGCTATAGCAAACTAGCACAAACTTAGTGGCTTAAAACAACACGAATCCTATAAGGTTAGAAGTCTGATAGAGTTCATGCTAGGCTAAAACTAAGGTATCAACAGGGTTATGTTCTTTTCTGGAGAGACTGGAAACATTCTGTTTTCTTGCCTTTTCTAGCATCTAGAGGCCACTTTTCTCCCTTGGCTTACAGCTCCCTTTTGTCTTCAACATCAGCAAGGTTGCATCTCTCTGACCATTCTTCCCTTGTCCTATGTTCCTCCGACCACAGGAAAAAATGTTCTCAGCTTTTAAGGACCCATGTGATTAAATTAAAACACTTGAATAATGCAGGATAATCTCCCTCCTCAAATTCCTTGATTTACATACTTCTGCAAAGTCACTTTCGCCATGTACCATAACATACTCACAGGTTTGGGTGATGGAGACGTGAACCTCTTTTGTGGGCAACTTTTCTACATACTCCACACTGTATATAAGAAAGACATGCTGATATCAGCATCAGATTTACCAACAAATTAGCAGAAATGAAAAGTTTTAAATCATAATGTGAGTTTCCTTAAGAAGTATATAACATAAAGGAACTCAATAGATGATTACTTTATAATCAAATAAGCCCTTTTATTTCTCAAGACAAAAGGCGAATAGGGAATGTGAATGACCTTCTATAATATTGAAGGGAAAATGACTGTCTCTTTCTCTTTCCCTCCCTTCCTTCCTTCCTTCCTTTTTCCCTCCCTCCTTCCCTCCCTCCCTCTTTCCTCATCCAGAAATAATAATACGTGTGTGTTCGAAATATAAGGAAAAGTATTTTTGTTGTTTCATAGTTCATGACAATTTCTTACAAATTTTATTAATTTAACATAAAGTTAGCTAATTTCAACTTTATTTTTTTCCCTGAATGCATGTGATCCTATCGATTCTTATTTGTCTACCTGACAAAATGTGAAGACTTGTGCCTATTAAAGTGTTATATTTTAAACACATAGGTTTACAGAATAGCTAAAATGCCATAAAACTGCTTTCCATATAACATGTTTTAGCATGTCCCATTGAGGCCAGAAAGAAAGGTTCATGCTGTCATGATTTAAACTGGCTTGAACAAAATATGTATCTTTTATTCCTTTAAGTATTATAAAATCACAATAATTATTGAGAATATCAGGGTCATAGGAGAAGGTCAGCTATAAGAATAGATAAAATGATCTTTGAATATTGATTGTTCAATTATGATACACTAGTTCAGTAGGTTTTTTTTCCTTCTTTGACATACCTTCTTTGCACCATTCATTCAGCTAATGAGGCAATGCAGTAATTTTGATGTAAGACAAACCCTAATTTGCTGCCAGTAGTTTTCAGCTCCGTGCAGTGTCACTGGCAGTGTTAAGTGCTTGATTGATGTACTCCGATGTCCCTCCTTATTTCCTTTTGCTGCATTAATTCTCCTATCACTTGTCATCACCTGAGAGAAGTATTTGTTCATTTCTGAGTGCCACACTAGATTATAAAGTCCATGAAGAAAGGCAATTTGTCTTTTTTGTTTGCCCCTGTATCCCTAGTGCCTATAGGTACTGGTGTATGGTAGGTGCTCTAAGATATTTGACTAATGATTGCCCATATGCTTGAAGAAACATAGTCAATTTCTATGTCACAAAAGTTTTAAGAGAGTTTATTACAAAAACCATATCAACTTTATGTTTATATTGCCTGAAAAATATTTGCCTTTTGTGTCGTGTGTTTAAAACCTATTTGCAGAATAAACACTTCCATTAATATGTGTTTTTCACATATTTTCTATGCAGTAACGATTTTGTTATCCTGCATGTCAATGTTGTATTGAATTTACATTTGTATGCTCTCAAGCTACATAATTGTGTGTGATCTCCAGTTTGTTACAATTATGCTTTGAAAAGTCCTTCATACAAAGCAAAACACTTTCTACTTGTTAGCAGATTATCTTGTGTTTTATTTAAGTAATTCCTAACATTTCCTATAGATTCCTACCACTTACCGATAAATTATAATCCTACAAAATATCAACCTATATAATTGTGTCAGTATAAGTTGATCCATGATTGCCATGAAATCAGGTATTGGACATTAGGCACCAGGCATGTAATTATATTAAAATTATACAAAGCTTATGTGCTCAAATTTTCATTTTAAAAGATAGTCATTCAGTATGATGCACTTTTGATAGTCAAGACTGGAAAAAATAGCTATGCAGATAACTATTTTAATGCAAATTAGATATGCATATTCAAAGATTCAACTTTCTGAAGTAAAAATCACATAGAATAGTCTTCACAATAAAAACTACTTGAAAATTTTAGCATTTTTTTTGTGTGTGAAGGAAAAACAACAAATTTTCTTATAGCTTAACTTTCCTTTACTCAAACTTTTGTAAACTTACTTGTACATCTGGTACATACCTATCTTAACATTAAATACTTCAATAATTTAAAATGATTCATTCTTGCCATATAGTTTTCTTAACTTTTGTCTCCACATTGACAATATGTAAAAAATCAAATTTCTAATTTTATATTTATTTCACATAGCTACAACATGCCTTCAACAATAAATATTCTATACTGAAAGCACTTCTCACTCCATCCAAGTAATTTCATAAAATTATTTTATAAGCAGGATATAGTTTGGGGGGTGACATATGTATTTTATATATATATGTATATATATTTGTCCATGTATATGTATATTCCTATTAGAATTGCTAACGTAAAAAATGTCCTCAGTAATTTCAGGATTTTTTAGAACAGTTTTTAGATTTTTTTATCTGCTTTTCAAAAGACAACCTTATATTTTGGTTTCTTTCTATCTCCTATTCCTTTCATCTCAAATTCCTTCCACATACACACTAGCTGATGACTTACCTTATATTGTCTTTGAGAAATTAGCATTCTTCATTTTTCTCATTTTTCTACAATCAAATCTAATTATAAAATGCACCTACATAGACTCCTTCCTTCTTCTCTCAGAATGAAGGAAACCACTATCCCCTTGTCAAAATCCTTTTCCACACATGGTGTTATCACTCTAAATACCATCTCTTTCTCCTTCCATAGCACCCTGCTCCTGCCATTAATCCTTGTTTCTTCCAACTCATCAGTGCCCACAATTTATGAAATCATTTCCAACAACATTCATATTTAAGTTAATATTGTCTCATATAAGAAAATATCTCATGAGCACAAATTATTCTCCAAATACTTTACCATTTCTTCTTTACAAAATTTTCAAAAGGTAAACCAGATATGCTGACTCTGTATGCTCTGGTATATTTATTATTCCACCCACTACAATTTTATTTATGCTTTAAACTCTCACTGATGCCCTTCTTGCCATATTTGTCAATGATATCTCAAGAGCCATATTTAATTGACATTTTTCTATACCCTTATATGGAGATGGGCAAGTTGGAGAGGTTTTTAGCCTGCTGACTTGTATTAGCCAGACTAGATGGAATATGGGCCTCAGCATTTGTCATTTTTGGAGGACAATGTCATCAATGTAATGTCATACCTTTGTTCCCAGGAAAAGGTGAGTATAGTTAAAATCTTATCTGCAAAGACAGTGTATGATGGCAAATTTCCTGAGTTCTCCTGAGTGTAGCCTAGAAAAGATGTATTGTGTCTTCAGATGTGAAAGCAAACAGTGGTTGAAGAAGTTTACTGAAATAGACACTGAATAGAACTTATTAGCCATAGTATACTAGCAAAACTTTTATTGATTGGTGATTAGACTGAGTTAGAAATTTTAATAGTATTGGGTTATTGCATACGGGACCCTTAACATATGAGACCACAGCATTAAGGTCATAGTAAACTTGGGCTGTCATATGGTGAAGTAGTGGGGAAAGTCACCTGTTTCTTAATTAGGTCAGGGTAACTGACCTGCCCCTAGCCAGGGCCTCAAAACTGGATCAAGACAGCATAAAACACAAAGAAATAAACAAACAAAACAAAGTTTATATCATAGGTTATAGTTACCGTAGTGCTAAGTACATACAAGCAAATATATGCACAGATATATATTTTTTAATTTGGCAATTTTATATTTAAATATCCAATTGCTAAGTCAAGTTATACATTGTTTTATTCAGAAATTCCTTTAGGACCTTAAATATGATTTTAGAGTTTTCTTAATATTGTTTACTTTTCTTGTTGAATTTACTCCTAGATGTTTAAACTTTTTTCACTTTAATTTTTATAACTCATTATGATTACTATTTTAGGTTCTCCCTACTAATAAAGAATTATTGACATTTTAATGGTTGTTTGATATTTATCAAGAATTTTTGACAATTATATAACTCTGTGTGTGTGTTTACTATAATAGCTTATTTTGATGTTTCCTAATACTTAAACATCTTGGATTCCTAGAATGAATACTCTTCATTCATAAAGGTTTATACTTTGTATTATTTGATAGGTGATGCAGATAATATTTTACCTAGAATTTTGTGTTGATATCCATTAGTGAAATCAACCTATGATTTTACTTTCTTTTCATCCTCTTATACAAGTTTTTTTCTTTAAGTTATAGCTGTGCTTACTTGAAAGCATGTATAGAGGAGACTTTGATCATTCCTTATGATCAGGAAAAGTTTAAATAGCTTTGGGACTATCTGTTCTTTATAATTAAGTAGAAATTAGAAAAACCATCTGTTCCTAGTAACAGTTTTAATAGAGCTCGTCAATCCTTTTAAAATTCTAATTGTTATTGTAATTTTTTCAAGCACTCTCCTATTGGATATTTTTTGGCAATTTATATATTGCTGGAAGATTATTACTTTTAATTTCTAGAATATATTTTCTTTAAATTGCTGTATATTGCATAATAAATGATTAAAAGCTTTCTGTAGTTTTAGCTATGTCTTCTTTTCATTCCTACATTTGTTTGTTTGTTCACTTTATTTTTCTGTAAAGAGGTTCAAAATAATCTTACCAATTTTGGTAGAATTTTCAAATAATGTCTGTATCAGTTAAATATTCCTGTGTAACATAACATATCCAAATTCAATGGCCTTCATAATCCATCAAATCTAAAACATATTTGTTTTCTTTAATTTACACTATTATTTTTATTTATCATGATTTAAATTTTTTGTGATTAGTCTTTTGTTTAGCTTTGTATATCTTTTCCATAGAGTTTAAATTCTAGAAAGGCAGAGACCATGCCTCCTTTGTTCAATGTATATGTCCAATTTCTAGTACAGAATCAGATTATAGAAACTAGTAAAAAATGTGTTTAGTGAATAAGATACTCATATTTAGCACATATGTCAATTCACTGAGATTGCTTTCAAAAAATATCTTATATGTGAAAGCACATATATCTAATCTGTGGTGGTTCTTACTTGGTAAGAGAAGTTGGAATTATTTAATGATTTAGCATATTTAGTGTATTTTATGGTGTTGATTTCTTCCTTTAAATATTTGTCCATTTATTAATTTAAATAGATTTATCAAATATGAATTACTTTTGATATATTTAACTAGACTCTGAAGAAAAAAATAGGAACAGGTTGACCCTGCCCTCAAAAAGTTGCAGAAAAATTCTAAAGACAATTGTTGAAGAAGTAATTCACCTTTCTAAACATTTCAGAAGCAAATTGGAAAACAATAACAAGACTATATATAGTATAAACTTTAGCTTATTGCTGGTTAATTCTAGGACAAATTTTTTCCTGAAGTTTAATTAATATTTATGGTTATATTTTCCAAAGATGTAAAGCAAGAGAATTTTTAAAATAATTAATAGAACACTGAAATATGACCCAGCTTATATAAAAGTTCAAATCTTTAGAAAACTAATCAAGATCAGTGATATCAACTTCTTCAATTTCTGATTTTCTATCAAAATAAAAATAATTATTTTTCTTATCATAAAAAATAGATGTTTATCATAGGAAAATTAAAAATATATATATTTAAAAGTTGTAAGTCATTTTTGATCCTAACAACTTAGAGATAATCATGGTTAACATTTTAGTTTATACTTTTTGTTGTTTAAGAATTTAACACAGGTAAACATGTATATGCGTATGCTTAAAAATGAACATATTTTTAATGTGATCATTTTATAAGTAACATTTTCTTAAATTTATAAGAAATATATATATTTATTTCTACAAATTAAATAAAATTTTAAGAAAGGGACTACTATTCTTTCTGCTTATATCTGCACACCTCTAAGGAAGGATCTACAGTGGTCATCACATTCGTAAAAGATAGACTTTTAAGGCCAAGAATAGTTTACAGCTTTATAAGGCTTTATCACTTAATATATCATTAAAATCTTCTTATGACTTAAATTAATATTATAAGCACCAATTTTAATAACTGCTTTTCATGATTTATTTTTAACTTATTCCTCTATTCATTGCTATTCTATGATCTTTAAATTATGAAAAATACCCAAATTCACTCATAATAAGAGAAATGCAAATTGATGCTATGAAATACTAGTTCTCATTTATCATATTGGCACAAATCCAGAAATTGAACAGAACATTCTGCTGGGAGTCTGTGGGAGTTCAAAATCATACAACTCCTGCAGAGATTAATTTGACATGTAACAAGATTATCTTTCTGTCTCTCTATACGTACCAATTTACAATTTGACCCAACAATCATACTACTAATAATCTTCCTCGAATTTACACACCTGAAGATACAAATTTGTTTTGTACAGATAAATATTGTAAACAGACCAAATACCCATTAATAAAGAAAAGTTTAAATAAAATATAGTATATCTCTACACAATGGAATACTTAGTATAATAACCTATAAATATGAAATGAAATAAAACCTATAAACTGAAATAAATTGATTCCAAGGATTTTTAGTTTAAATATAGACACATCTGTGTACATATGTTAGTATTTGTGTAGAATAGACCTTAATATATCTTTGTTTATTTTTGCAATAAGAAATACTGTAAGGAGTAAGGAGAAATTAACACAAATTTTACCAATATGAACTAGAGGATATTAGGACAAAGAGTAAAAAAATGGGAATGAGAATTCCCACAGCATACATTTGTATAAAGATTACATTTTATACCTCATAAGTGTTTTATATATTTTTTAATAAAATTGAAATGGCATCTTATGTCTCAATTTAAAGTAAACTGGAGGAAGAGGGATTTTTCCATTTAGTGAGGCAAATAGAACAAATACAATATTTTCTTCTCCTCTTGTATCCCATTAAAAACTATTGTGGGAGCAAAGCTGAGAAAGATCCAGTCTGGAAAATGTTCTGAGAGGGCTGAAGCCGAGAGAGAGCAAACCTGTCTGCAGTACTCCAGAAGATCCATTCTGGGAGAATCCATGTGTTATAGAGAGAAAAGGGAAAAATAAGGTTGGAAGTGGCGGGATGCGGGGGCGGGAGGGGGGGTTAGTTGAAGGTCTGCATTTTAGGATGGCTTAATCTCACGTCAAAAAAATGCAATGTTATTTTCTTTACAGATTGACTTAGTTATCATGGTAGAACTAGGTCAGATCCTTTGTGTGTTAGATACTCTATCAGGAGTCTGTCAGGAAACATATGGCACGTTCCACCAGAGTAATGGAGGAAAGTGTATTGAAGGCACTAACCACAGAGGTGCTGGCAGGATTAATGAAACCAATTAGAGATATTGAAGTACCTCAGTCTCGCAACATCCTGCAACTGTAGTCACCTGGTCACCTGGAGGCCTGAAGGGGCAAGGGGAGGGAGGAGTGTACCGGAACTAGCAAGACTGTGGCTGATGTAGTAGGTGTAGGGGTCTAGAGAAGAGCTGGAAAAGCAAACAGAAAAGATCCAGCACAAATTCCAAGAAGGTGACCCTTTGTGTTCCTGAAATATATGTGTCCCTCAGTGTCATTGCTGGCTGCTTATCTGCTCAACCAAAAGCAAAGACAACCAGCTGACCAACTCTATTCATTTATGCACTTAAAATCTGAAGAGTCTTATTCAAATAACTGTGGATAAACCAGAATCACTAAGCATTTAGAGAAAATCTGCAACATGACAGAGAAAGACATATTTAAAAAAAAAGTAAAAGAAAAAGAAAGAAGTAAAAGAATCTAAGCATACTGTGATAATTTGGGGTACTGAGAAAATGTTAAAATTAACATGAGCAAACAAATAAAAAGGTAGCTTCCAATTATTGTCCTCAAAGAATTTTGTGTAGAGTTTGGATTCAAAGGACAAGAAAACAAATCTACTACAACAGACCAATTCCAGAAGAAAACTAAAAATACATTGCCAACAATGAGAAGAAATCAATAGAAAATTTAGAATACAAAAATTCATGATTACCAAAATGAACTAAAAATAAAAGTGAGAGCATGTTAGGTAAAAGATAAATGCCATAGAGAAGTGATTAGGAAATCCAACAAAGAAATATTAAGCAGGCCAGAAATACTGAAGAGGGAAAATGGAAAGGAAGAATTTATCAAATATATTACATATTAAAATGACTTTTTGTTAAAATGAACACAATCTAAAATTGACATCCCTAACAAACGCTGATTAGAATCTGTAGGGATGTTTAAAAACTCAAAACATTGTGAATTATTAAAATTAAAAATGGAGGGAGGAAACAATTCTTTTGAGGAAAATCTAGTCACCTACAAAGAAGTAAAGATCAAATTGTTATGAAACTAAAAGAACAGATAATAACTTTTCAAATCTTAAGAACATAGATTTTAACTTTGCATTCCCTATCTAGCCAAATTATCAGGCAAGTGTAGCTGCAGAACAAAGATATTTTAGACCTGCTAAAAAGGAAACATTACCGCCAAAGCATTTTTTTCTCTTAGGGTGTTAGGGTTTAGGACAGTCAAATGGAAGGTAAATCCCCAAAGGAAAAAGGCATGGATACAGGAACTAGCAGAACCATGAAAGGAAGCTCCAGATGAGCAACAATTTCCAGATAAACAGCTTTAGGGAAAAACTACAGGGAAAACCTGTGATTTGGAGCAGACCAGTACTGACATGAGGAAGAACACTTCAAGGAAAAAGAAAAATATGAGTATGAAAAAGATAAAAAAAACTATGAGTTGTAAAAGTAAAATTTGAATTTTAAAAAAGTATTTAGAAACAAAAAAAATGAAAAGAAAATCAAAGGAAAGTATGGTTTATATATAAACAAAGTAACAGCATGATTCTGAGTGACTAGAAGACTATAAGAAAAAAAATCAATTTCAACTTGATGTTAGAAAACTCTTCCTTGAGTGGTTCAGAATGGATCCCTTGAGAGTGAAATATTTTCATAAGAAAATACTCAGTGCAGCATTAAATGATATTTGCGTTATAAAAATTATTTTATGCTGTTTATTGGTTTTTAATTTTGTAACTTTAAAGGTAAATGACAAAATAATTATCCTATAACAGATATAAAAAGGTCTCAATTGACAGTATAAAAGTTCCTCCCTTCCTTCCTCCCTCCCTCCCTCTCTCTCTTTCCTTCCTCCCTTTCTTCTTTCTTTCTCTCTCTTTTTCTTCCTTCCTTCCTTCCTTCCTTTCTTTCTTTCTCTTCCCTCCATTCCTTCTTTCTTTCTTTTCTTTAAAATTTATTTATTTATTTTATGTATTTATTTTGGCTGTATTGGGTCTTCATTGCTGCGCGCGGGCTATCTCTAGTTGCGGCAAGCAGGGGTCTACTCTTCATTGCAATGCGTGGGCTTCTCATTGCGGTGGCTTCTCTTTCTGCAGAGCATGGGCTCTAGGCGTATGGGCTTCAGTAGTTGCAGCATGTGGGCTCAATAGTTGTGGCTCACAGGCTCTAGAGCACAGGCTCAGTAGTTGTGGCACACGGGCTTAGTTGTCCGTGGCATGTGGGATCTTCCCAGACCAGGGATCAAACCCGTGTTCCCTGCACTGGCAGGTGGATTCTCAACCACTGTGCCACAGGGAAACCCCTCTCTCTTTCTTTCTTTCTTCCTTCCTTTCTTTTTCTTTCTTTCTCTCTTTCTTTCTTCCTTCCTTTCTTTTTCTTTCTTTCTTCTTTCTTTCTTTCTTTCTTTCTTTCTTTCTTTCTTTCTTTCTTTCTTTCTTTCTTTCTTTCTTTTTCTTCCTTCCATTCCTTCTTTCTTCTTTTCTCTCTTCCTTCCTTCCTTCCTTCCTTTCTTTCTTTCTTTCTTTCTTTCTTTCTTTCTTTTCTTTTCTTTCTTTCTTCCTTTCTTTTCTTAAAGGTAGAAAACTAGAATGTGAAAGAGAGATGGAAGAAAGGACAACCATACTTTTATTTTTATTCTAAAAAATGAGGAATGAGACATATTTTTTATGATTTCTAGCAGAAATAATGAAACTTCTGGCATGTGGTCTCACATTCCAGATGTGGTCATTGCAAAAATAGTGACTTCATAAATGTAGAGATAATGTGAAAACAAAATCAATAATCTCTAGCTCTGATAAATCAAAAAAAAATAAAATTTCCATATTATTTAGAGATGAAATGACAAGCCAAAGTGTTAAGAACAGAAATACGTAATTAAATGTGATGGTCTCTGAGCAGTGAGACTAAAAGTAAGAAAGAGTAAGGGAGGGAACTGTTGTTTTACTGATCTAAATGTTTTAACTCTGTTTAAATATTACTTTCATAATTTGCTTAAAATTTTAATTATAGAGGGATAAATATGTGAAAAACAATCTACTAGAATAGTCAATTTGAATACAATATATCTTATAAGTTTATATCTCATAGAAATTTAAAATTTATTATATTCAGAATAATTTCTAATTGATATTATGAATATTTAGACAACTATCTACACAAACACATATGCAATGACTGTGAGGTTTAGGAAGAAGTTCTATTTAGTTACCTACCATCAAGATAAAAATTATTTAAAAGAAGCAACCGTCATTTAAGAAATAAATGGCAAGTTCTAGCATATGTCAGTTGACATTTTATCACCTTGTCTTACTATTCTGTTTTACTCTATATTAAATTCTAAAAGTGCCTGGATCTCCACATGCCTTTTCTCCACTTAGTCTTATTCTTCAATAACATAGAAAACAAGTTGCTAGCAGGGTGCATTTTTACTTTGAGGCTGTCTAAGTCTTTACCGCCCTTCTATTATTTACATTTCCTGTGATGCCAATATATATCAATAAAGGGCATGAGAAGGTGACTTCTGCATAGACATTTATGTTTTCAGCATTGCCTGTGTGTTAAAAACCCATGGCACTTAAAAAAAATGGAGTTGCTCTTTTGTAGTATCAGTTCAAAAAAGAAATAATCACTTGGGAAATTTTACTCTGTGTCTGCTGCAAAGAAATCCAGCAGAGAAAAAAGGCTTGCAAAACTGTAGAAGGCAGTAAATGTCAGAAAAGTTGGGTCATTCTTGCTTATAACCATAAGGGCATTTCACTTATACTCAAGCTCATTCTTATGCTTAGTCAACTATAACCTATGTAAAGCTGATCTTTGCTCCCTGGAACTCTGGAAGTAACTACAGGTAATAAACTTTGAAATAATATACTACCCCCAATTTAGACTGGAATGTTGCAGTAGTTTAAACCTAAATAAACTTTAATTGCAGTTAAAATATAACAATACCAATGACTTCTTAGAGTTCCTTGATTTCTAAATTTCGTTAATTGTGAATTTTTCAAATGCTATTTTCACTTTCATTAATTTTTTGGTAAATTTTGTGAACTCAGGAGTTGATATATATTCTGATATGCTAAGCAAATCTAAATAACTCTCTTAAGTCTAATACATTTTTATCTATAAAGTATCAAAGTATGTTTAGCTATTATATAGCATAGCAAAGAAAATGAAGAACTGTGAATATCAAATAGAAACAAGAAAATGTACTGTTTATTTTGAAATATACATATTCTTTCATCTTCTTAGTTCCATGAAAAGGCCAACATTTGATAAAATCAACAATTTAAGTGAAGTAACAAAAATATACAGGAGAAATATATAAACATTTCCATCTTGTTTTAACAAACAGATAATTGTAAGGCAAATTAGATTTAGTTTAAACCTAAAAAGTGCTCAGAAAATAGATATCAGCACCTCTCTAGAATGTGATACTAAATCAATTTGATGACACTTGTTTTTATGTCACATTCTGTCAAGAAATCAAACTGTACAAATGTTTATACATATATGTATATATAACTTTGGGGAGGAACTTTAATGTTAAGATGTTTTGTTTTGCCTTTGATAGCTATTCAGAAATCAGTTGTGTAGAAGAACATTTTCTGTTCCTGGGATGACTGAAAATGAAGCAATAATACATGCTGAGAAAATTTGTTGGTTCACATGTTTGTTCCGACCTCTGCCTATGTTCCATGAGGTATATATATGGGTGTCATCCTGGAATTGGTCTACACAGCTAATTAATTATGCACTTAATTTATACCACTGAAAAGTAATATAGTTTAAGAAAATTCAAGTCTAAATTATACAATTTCATTTTACAATATATTCCATTCCTAATTTCTAGGAAAATTCTTTCTGCTAACACAAAAGACACATGATAGTCTAGACAAAATAAAAACATTAATTAATGAGTATAAAAGCGAGCATGGGATAACATGCCATTATATGTACCTTCTTTTCAGTACAACATTGTCCTGAAGCCAAGTCATTCACTATTTTCCTTCATTCCTTAAATTAGAAATATTTCTTGGTCATGAACTAGGTGTTAAAAAACAGTTTTAAATGCTAAAGCTACAAGAATAAACAAAACAGACAAAACTCTTTCTCCTAATGGAATTTATATTTTATTTGAAAGATACAAAAAAAAAGATAAAAAGCCAAAATAAGTAAACTTTAGGGGTCAAAGATATGAAGGATGCAATGAAGAGATAAGAAAAAACTACTATTAAAGTAGAAAGAAAATGAAACTGATTGATTTTTGGATATATCATCTGGTGACGTACACATGAATTTGTGGACTGATGTGGATCAAATAATAATTGACCTAGTTCAAGAAAGTAGTGGAGGAGAGGAAGTAGGAACAAATGATGTAGACAATTCTTTCAAGGAATTTTCCTCAAAAAGAATCAGAATATGGTGTGGTAGCTGGATGGAGAGCAGAACAATCTGTGCACAAACTGATGCACAGAAGAACTGTATCCTATTAATGTGACAAAAACAATAAAACAGTTGTTTGAAATGATTCCTGTATTTGCAACAGCTTTAATTTCAGACCAAGTATCCAGAAAAAAATTAAAATGGAGATTTTATGCATAAGAAAAGTATTTTATACATTTAATTAATGAAATTTGTATGCTCAATGAAGTTTGTGTACAAAAGATTTGTGATGATATCTCTGTTAGATTAACCCTCAGACAAATAATGAATTTTGAAAAGTAACAAATTTACTTCCACTAAAACTCAAATGTGCAGAGGGAATTTTTTTTTTTTTTTAGAGCTTCCATTTTATTGGGCTGGTAGGAAATTTAAATACAAATATTATAGGGAATCTCTATCCCTCAAAGGATCAAACCCAGTGGTGACCCCCAAATTGGGAAGGTCCATTATTCCTTTGTTTTTATTTTTTAACATATTTATTGGACTATAATTGCTTAACAGTGGTGTGTTAGTTTCTGCTTTATAACAAAGCGAATCAGCTATACATATACATATATCCCCATATATCCTCCCTGTGGTATCTCCCTCCACCCTCCCTATCCCACCCCTCTAGGTGGTCACAAAGCATCAAGCTGATCTCCCTGTGCTATGTGGCTGCTTCCCACTAGCTAGCTATTTTACATTTGGGAGTATATATATGACCATGCCACTCTCTCACTTCGTCCCAGCTTACACTTCCTCCTCCCCATGTCCTCAAGTCCATTCTCTATGTATGCGTCTTTACTCCTGTCCTGCCCTAGGCTCTTCAGAACCTTTTTTTTTTTTTTTTTTTAGATTCCATATATATGTGTTAGCATACGGTATTTGTTTTTCTCTTTCTGACTTACTTCACTCGGTATGACAGACTCTAGGTCCATCCACCTCTCTACAAATGACTCAATTTCGTTTCTTTTTATGGCTGAGTAATATTCCATTGTATGCATATGCCACGTCTTCTTTATCCATTCATCTGTCGATGGACACTTATGTTGCTTCCACATCCTGGCTGTTGTAAATAGAGCTGCAGTGAACATTGTGGTACATGACTCTTTTTGAATTATGGTTTTCTCAGGCTATAAGCCCAGTAGTGGCATTGCTGGGTCGTATGGTAGTTCTATGTTTATTTTTTTAAGGAACCTCCATACTGTTCTCCATAGTGCCTGCATCAATTTACATTCCCACCAAGAATGCAAGAGTGTTCCCTTTTCTCCACACCCTCTCCAGCATTTATTGCTTTGTAGATTTTTTGATGATGTCCATTCCGATTGGTGTGAGGTGATACATCATTGTAGTTTTGATTTGCATTTCTCCAATGATTAATGATGTTGAGCATCCTTTCATGTGTTTGTTGGCAATCTGTATATCTTCTTTGGAGAAATGTATATTTAGGTCTGCCCAGTTTTGGATTGGGATGTTTGTTTTTTTGATATTGTGCTGCATGAGCTGCTTATAAATTTTGGAGATTAATCCTTTGTTAGTTGCTTCATTTGCAAAAAGTATCTCAAATTCTGAGGGTTCTCTTTTCATCTTTTTTGTTTTCCTTTGCTGTTCAAAAGCTTTTAAGTTTCTTTAGGTCCCATTTGTTTATTCCCTTCCTCTAGGAGGTGGGTCAAAAAGGATCCTGCTGTGATTTATGTCATAGAGTGTTCGGCCTATGTTTTCCTCTAAGAGTTTTATAGTGTCCGGTCTTACATTTAGGTCTTGAATCCATTTTTAGTTTATTTTTGTGTATGGTGTTAGGGAGTGTTCTAATTTCATTCTTTTACATGTAGCTGTCCAGTTTTCCCAGCACCACTTATTGAAGGGCTATTTTTTCTCCATTGTATATTCTTGCCTCCTTTATCAAAAATAAGGTGACCATATGTGTGTGGGTTTATCTCTGGGTTCCATTAATCTATATTTCTGTTTTTCTGCCAGTACCATAATATCTTAATTACTGTAGCTTAATAGTATAGTCTGAAGTCCAAGAGCCTGATTCCTCCACCTCTGTTTTTCTTTCTCAAGATTGCTTTGGCTACTCGGGGTCTTTTGTGTTTCCATACAAATTGTGAAATTTTTTGTTCTACTTCTGTGAAAAATGCCATTGGTGGTTTGATAGGGATTGCATTGAATCTGTAGATTGCTTTGGGTAGTATAGTCATTTTCACATTGTTGATTCTTCCAATCCAAGAAGATGATATATCTCTCCATCTGTTTGTATCATCCTTAATTTCTTTCATCGGTGTCTTATAGTTTTCTGCATACAGGTCTTTTCTCTCCTCAGGTAGATTTATTCCTAGGTATTTTATTCTTTTTTTTGCAATGGTAAATGGGAGTGTTTCTTAATTTCTCTTTCAGATCTTTCATCATTAGTGTATAGGAATGCAAGAGATTTCTGTGCATTAATTTTGTATCCTACTACTTTACCACATTCATTGATTAGCTCTAGTAGTTTTCTGGTAGCATCTTTAGGGTGCTCTATGTATAGTGTCATGTCATCTGCAAACAGTGAAAGCTTTACGTCTTCTTTTCTGATTTGGATTCATTTTATTGATTTTTCTCCTCTGATAGCTGTGGGTAAAACTACAAAAATTATGTTAAATAATAGTGGTGAGAGTGGACAACCTTGTCTTCTTCCTGATCTTAGTGGAAATGGTTTCAGTTTTTCACCATTGAGAACAATGTTGGCTGTGAGTTTGTCATATATGGCCTTATTCTGTTGAATTAAGTTCCCTCTATGCCTACATTCTGGAGGGTTTTTAATCACAAATGGGTGTTCAATTTCGGCTAAAACTTTTTCTGCTTGTATTAAGATGATCATATAGATTTTCTCCTTCAATTTGTTAATATGGTTTATCACATTGATTGATTTGCATATATTGAAGAATCCTTGCATTCTCAGGATAAACCACACTTGATCATGGTGTATCATTGTTTTAATGTGCTGCTGGATTCTGTGTGCCAGTATTTTGTTGAGGAATTTTGCATCTATGTTCATCAGTGATATTAGTGTGTAGTTTCCTTTGTTTGTGACATCTTTGGTTTTGGTATCAGGGTGATGGTGGCCTTGTAGCATGAGTTTGGGAGTGTTCCTCACTCTGCTATATTTCGGAAGAGTTTGAGAAGGATAGGTGTTAGCGCTTCTCTAAATATTTGATATGATTCACCTGTGAAGCCATCTGGTCCTGGGCTTTTGTTTCCTGGAAAATTTTTAATCACAGTGTCAATTTCAGTGCTTGTGATAGTCTTTGTATATTTTCTGTTTCTTCGTGGTTCAGTCTCAGAAGGTTGTGCTTTTCTAAGGTTTCTCCATTTCTTCCAGGTCGTCCATTTTATTGGCATAGAGTTGCTTGTAGTAATCTCTCATGATCCTTTGTATTTCTGCAGTGTCAGTTGTTACTTCTCCTTTTTCGTTTATTTTTTTTAAACATCTTTATTGGAGTTTAATTGCTTTACAGTGGTGTGTTAGTTTCTGCTTTATAACAAAGTGAATCAGTTATACATATACATATGTTCCCATATCTCTTCCCTCTTGTGTCTCCCTCCCTCCCAGCCTCCATATCCCACCCCTCTATGTGGTCACAAACCACCGAGCTTATCTCCCTGTGCTATGCGTCTGCTCCCCACTAGCTATCTATTTTACCTTTGGTAGTGTATATATGTCCATACCCCTCTCTCACTTTGTCACACCTTACCCTTCCCATCCCCATATCTTCAAGTCCATTCTCTAGTTGGTCTGTGTGTTTATTCCTGTCTTACCCCTACGTTCTTCATGATTTTTTCTTTTTTTGTTAGATTCCATATATATGTGTTAGCATACGGTATTTGTTTTTCTCTTTCTAACTTACTTCACTCTGTATGACAGACTCTAGGTCCATCCACCTCACTACAGATAACTCAATTTCATTTCTTTTTATGGCTAGTAATATTCCATTGTATACATGTGCCACATCTTCTTTATCCATTCATCTGTCGATGGACACTTAGGTTGCTTTCATCTCCTGACTATTGTAAATAGAGCTGCAATGAACATTTTGGTACATGACTCTTTTTGAATTATGGTTTTCTCAGGTATATGCCCAGCAGTGGGATTGCTGGGTTGTATGATAGTTCTATTTATAGTTTTTTAAGGAACCACCATACAATTCTCCATAGTGGCTGTATCCATTTAAATTCACACCAGCAGTACAAGAGGGTTCCCTTTTCTCCACACCCTCTCCAGCATTTATTGTTTCTAGATTTTTTGTTGATGGCCATTCTGACCAGAGTGAGATGATATCTCATTGTAGTTTTGATTTGTATTTCTCTAATCATTAATGATGTTGAGCATTCTTTCATGTGATTGTTTGCAGTCTGTATATCTTCTTTGGAGAAATGTCTATTTAGGTCTTCTGCGCATTTTTGGATTGGGTTTTTTCTTTGTTATTGAGCTGCATGAGCTGCTTGTAAATTTTGAAGATTAATCCTTTGTCAGTTTCTTCATTTGCAAATATTTTCTCCCATTCTCAGGGTTGTCTTTTGTTCTTGTTTATGGTTTCCTTTGCTATGTAAAAGCTTTTAAGTTTCATTAGATTCCATTTGTTTATTTTTGTTTTTATTTCCATTTCTCTAGGAGGTGGGTCAAAAAGGATCTTGCTGTGATTTATGTCATAATGTGTTCTGCCTATGTTTTCCTCTAAGAGTTTGATAGTTTCTGGCCTTACATTTAGGTCTTTAATCCATTTTGAGCTTATTTTTGTACATGAACCTGTTCAGTTTTCCCAGCACCAGTTATTGAAGAAGCTGTCTTTTGTCCACTGTATATTCTTGCCTCCTTTATCAAAGATAGGGTGACCATATGTGCGTGGGTTTATCTCTGGGCTTTCTATCCTGTTCCATAGATCTATATTTCCGTTTTCGTGCTAGTACCATACTGTCTTGATTATGTAGCTTTGTAGTATAGTCTGAAGTCAGGGAGCCTGATTCCTCCAGCTCCATTTTTTTGTTCTCAAGATTGCTTTGGCTATTCAGGGTCTTTTGTGTTTCCATAATAATTGTGAATTTTTTTGTTCTAGTTCTGTGAAAAATGCCAGTGGTAGTTTGATAGGGATTGTATTGAATATGTAGATGGCTTTGGGTAGTAGACTCATTTTCACAAAGTTGATTCTTCCAATCCAAGAACATGGTATATCTCTCCATCTATTTGTATCATATTTAATTTCTTTCATCAGTGTCTTATTATAATTTTCTGCATAGAAGTCTTTTTTCTCCTTAGGTAGGTTTATTCCTAGATATTTTATTCTTTTTGTTGCAGTGATAAATGGCAGTGTTTTCTTAATTTTACTTTCAGATTTTCATCATTAGTGTATAGGAATGCCAGAGATTTCAGTGCATTAATTTTGTATCCTGCTACTTTACCAAATTCATTGATTAGCTCTAGGAGTTTTCTGGTAGCATCTCTGGGATTCTCTATGTATAGTATCATGTCATCTGCAAACTGTGACAGATTTACTTATTCTTTTCCGATTTGGATTCCTTTTATTTCTTTTTCTTCTCTGATTGCTGTGGCTAAAACTTCCAAAACTATGTTGAATAATAGTGGCGAGAGTGGACAACCTTGTCTTGTTCCTGATCTTAGTGGAAATGGTTTCAGTCTTTCACCATTGAGGATGATGTTGGCTGTGGGTTTGTCATATATGGCCTTTATTATGTTTAGGAAAGTACCCTCTATGCCTACTTTCTGCAGGGCTTTTATCATAAATGGGTGTTGAATTTTGTCAAAAACTTTCTCTGCATCAATTGAGATGATCATATGGTTTTTCTCCTTCAGTTTGTTAATATGGTGTATCACGTCCATTGGTTTGCGTATATTGAAGAATCTTTGCATTCCTGGAATAAACCCCACTTGATCATGGTGTATGATCCTTTTAATGTGCTGTTGGATTCTGTTTGCTAGTATTTTGTTGAGGAATTTTGCATCTATGGTCATCAGTGATGTTGGCCTGTAGTCTTCTTTCTTTGTGACATCTTTGTCTGGTTTTGTTATCAGGGTGATGGTGGCCTCGTAGAATGAGTTTGGGAGTGTTCCTCCCTCTGCTATATTTTGGAAGAGTTTGAGAAGGATAGTAGTTAGCTCTTCTCTAAATGTTTGATAGAATTCCCCTGTGAAGCCATCTGGTCCTGGACTTTTGTTTGTTGGAAGATTTTTAATCACAGTTTCAATTTCAGTGCTTGTGATTGGTCTGTTCTTATTTTCTATTTCTTCGTGCTTCAGTCTCGGCAGGTTATGCATTTCTAAGAATTTGTCCATTCCTTCCAGGTTGTCCATTTTATTGATATAGAGTTGCTTGTAGTAATCTCTCATGATCTTTTGTATTTCTGCAGTGTCAGTTGTTACTTCTTTCTCATTTCTAATTCCATTGATTTGAGTCTTCTCCCTTTTTTTCTTGATGACTCTGGCTAATGGTTTATCAATTTTGTTTATCTTCTCAAAGAACCAGCTTTTAGTTTTATTTATCTTTGCTATCGTTTCCTTCACTTCTCTTTCATTTTTTTCTGATCTGATTTTTATGATTTCTTTCCTTCTGCTAACTTTGGGGGGTTTTTTTGTTCTTCTTTCTCTAATTGCTTTAGGTGCAAGGTTTGTTTGTTTATTTGAGATGTTTCCTGTTTCTTAAGGTAGGATTGTATTGCTATAAACTTCCATCTTAGAACTGCTTTTCCTGCATCCCATAGGTTTTGGGTCGTCGTGTCTCCATTGTCATTTGTTTCTAGGTATTTTTTAATTTCCTCTTTGATTTCTTCAGTGATCACTTCGTTATTTAGTAGTGTATTGTTTAGCCTCCATGTGTTTGTAGTTTTTACAGATCTTTTCCTGTAATTGATATGTAGTCTCATAGCATTGTTGTTGGAAAAGATACTTGATACAATTTCAATTTTCTGAAATTTACCAAGGCTTGATTTGTGACCCAAGATATGATCTATCCTGGAGAATGTTCCATAAGCACTTGAGAAAAATGTGTATTCTCTTGTTTTTTGATGTCCTATAAATATCAATTAAGTCCATCTTGTTTAATGTATCATTTAAAGCTTGTGTTTCCTTATTTATTTTTATTTTGGATGATCTGTCCTTTGGTGAAAGTGGGGTGTTTAAGTCCTCTACTATGAATGTGTTACTGTCGATTTCCCCTTTTATGGCTGTTATTATTTGCCTTATATATTGAGGTGCTCCTATGTTGGCTGCATTAATATTTACAATTGTTATATCTTCTTCTTGGATCGATCCCTTGATTATTATGTAGTGTCCTTCTTTGTCTCTTGTAATAATTTTCATTTTAAAGTCTCTTCTGTGTGATATGAAAATTGCTACTCCAGCTTTCTTTTGATTTCCATTTACATGGAATATTTTTTCCATCCCCTCACTTTCAGTGTGTATGTTTCCCTAGGTCTGAAGTGGGTCTATTGTAGACAGCATATATAATAGGATCTTGTTTTTGTATCCATTCAGGCAGTCTGTGTCTTTTGGTGGGAGCATTTAATCCATTTACATTTAAGGTAATTATTGATATGTATGTTCCTATTCCCATTTTCTTAATTGTTTTTGGGTTTGTTATTGTAGATCTTTTCGTTCTCTTGTGTTCCCTGCCTAGATAAGTTCCTTTAGCATTTGTTGTAAAGCTGGTTTGGTGGTGCTGAATTCTCTTAGCTTTTGCTTGTCTGTAAAGGTTGTAATTTCTCCGTCGCATCTGAATGAGATCTTTGCTGGCTAGAGTAATCTTGGTTGTAGGTTTTTCCCTTTCATCACTTTAAATATGTCCTGCCATTCCTTTCTGGCTTGCATAGTTTCTGCTGAAAGATCAGCAGTTAACCTTATGAGGATTCCCTTGTGTGTTTGTTGTTTTTCCTTTGCCACTTTTAATATGTTCTCTTTGTATCTAATTTTTGATAGTTTGACTAATATGTGTCTTGGCATGTTTCTTCTTGGATTTATGCTGTATGGGACTCTCTGTGCTTCCTGAACTTGATTAACTATTTCCTCTCCCATGTTAGGGAAGTTTTCAACTGTAATCTCTTCAGATACTTTCTCGGTCCATATTTTTTTCTCTTCTTCTTCTGAGACCCCTATAATTTGAATGTTGGTGTGTGTATTGTCCCAGAGTTCTCTGTGTCTGTCCTCAATTCTTTTCATTCTTTTTTCTTTATTCTACTATGTGGTAGTTATTTCTACTCTTTTATCTTCTAGGTCCCTTATCCGTTCTTGTGCCTTAGTTATTCTTCTATTGATTCCTTCTAGAGAATTTTTAATTTCATTATTGTGTTGTTCATCATTGTTGTTTGCTCTTTAGTTCTTCTAGGTCCTTGGTAAACGTTTCTTGTGTTGTCTCCATTCTATTTCCAAGATTTGGATCATTTTTACTCTCATATTATGAATCCTTTTTCAGGTAGACTGCCTGTTTCCTCTTCATTTGTTTGGTCTGGTGGGTTTTTGCCTTGCTCCTTCATCTGCTGTGTGTTTCTCTGTCTTCTCATTTTGCTTAACTTACTGTGTTTTGGGTCTCCTTTTCGCATGTGCAGGTTCATATCTCCCATTGTTTTTGGTGTCTTCCCCCAGCAGGTAACATATGTTCAATGGGTTGTGTAGGCTTCCTGGTGGAGGGGACTGGTGCCTGTGTTCTGGTGGATGAGGCTGGATCTTGTCTTTCTGGTGGGCAGCACTGCATCCAGTGATGTGTTTTCGGGTGTCTGTGACATTATAATTTTAGGAAGCCTGTCTGTTAATGGGTGGGGTTGTTTTCCTGTCATGCTAGGCGTTTGGTACAGGGTGTCCAGCACTGTAGCTTGCTGGTCATTGAGTGGAGCTGGGTCTTAGCGATGAAATGCAGACCTCTGGGAGACCTTTCACCATTTGATATTACGTGGAGCCGGGAGGTCTCTGTGGACCAATGTCCTGCCTGCACTTGGCTCTCCCACCTCAAAGACACAGCCCTGACACCTGGCCAGAGCACTAAGACCCTGTCAGCCAAACGGCTCAGAAGAAAAGGGAGAAAAAAAGTAAGAAAAAAGAAGAAAAATAAAATAAAATAAAGTAAACTTATTAAAATAAAATTTTTAAATTATTAATAATTAAAAAGTAATAAAAAAGGAAGAAAGAATGAAGAGAGCAACCAAACCAAAAAACAAATACACCAATGATAACAAGCACTAAAAAGTATATTAAAAAAAAAAAAAGGAGAAACCAAACCCTAGGACAAATGGTAAAAGCAAAGCTATACAGACAAAAATCACACAAAGAAGCATACACATACACACTCACAAAAAGAGAAAAGGGAAATATATATATGTATCCATATATTTAAAAAATAAAAGGAAAAGAGCAACCAAATCAATAAACAAATCTACCAATGATAGTAAACTCTAAAACTAAGCTACAATAAACATAAAACCAGAAACAAATTACATGTAGAAAGCATATCCCATGTCTACAGTTGCTCCCAAAGTCCACTGCCTCAATTTTGGGATGTTTCATTGGCTATGCAGGTGTTCAAGAGTTGCTGGGTACATGAAGTTGATTTTGGAGATTTAATCCACTGCTCCTGAGGCTTCTGGGAGAGATTTCCCTTCCTCTTCTTTGTTCAAAAAGCTCCTGGGTATCTGGTTTGGATTTGGCCCCGCCTCTACATGTAAGTCACCTGAGGGCATCTGTTCCCCACCCAGACAAGTTGGGGTTAAAGTAGTGACTGATTAGGGGGCTCTGGCTCACTCAGGCTGCGGGGAGGGAGGGGTACAGAATGCAGGGTGAGCTCTGTTGTTGCAGAGGCCAGAGTGATGTTGCAATAGCCTGAGGCACGCTGTGTGTTCTCCTGAGGAAGTTGTCCCTGGATCACGGGACCCTGGCAGTGACAGGATGCACAGGCTCCTGGGAGGGGAGGTGTGCCTAGTGACCTGTGCTTGCCCACAGGCTTCTCGGTGGCTGTAGCAGCAGCCTTAGCATCTCATGCCCGTCTCTGGTGTCTCCGCTGGTAGCTGTGGCTAGCATCCATCTCTGTATCTCATTTAGGTAGCACTCTGAATCCCCTCTCCTCTCGCATCTCAAAACAATGGTCTTTTGCCTCTTAGGCAGTTCCAGGCTTTTTCCCGGAGTCCCTCCCAGCTAGCTGTGGTGCATTAGCCCCCTTCAGGCTGTGTTCACTCAGCCAACCCCAGTCCTCTCCCTGGGATCTGACCTCCGCCGCCTGAGCCTCAGCTTCCAGCCCCCATCCTCCCTGGTGGGTGAGCAGACAAGCCTCTCTCAGGCTGGTGAGTGCTGGTCAGCAGCAATCCTCTGTGCGGGAACCTCTCCACTATGCCCTCTGCACCACTGTTGCTGTGCACTCCTCCATGGCTCTGAAGCTTCCCCCCCCCTGCCACCCCCCGATGTCTGCCAGTGAAGGGGCTTCCTAGTGTGTGGAATCCTTTCCTCCTTCACAGGTCCCTCCCAGAGGTGCAGGTCCTGTCCCTATTCTTTTGTCTCTGTTTTTTCTTTTTTCTTTTGCCCTATCCAGGTATGTGGGGAGTTTCTTGCCTTTTGGGAAGTCTGAGGTCTTCTGCCAGCATTCAGAAGGTGTTCTGTAAGAGTTGTTCCACATGTAGATGTATTTCTGATGTATTTGTGGGGAGGAAGGAGATCTCCACGTCTTACTCCTCTGCCATCTTGAAGGTCTCTCTCCGGAGGGAATATTTAAGTTTTTATTCTTTTTTCTACAACTTATTTCATCCCATTCAAAAACTGACAGTGCATTTTTCTACAGAAATCTTCAGTCTTTCTGATATCTGATCTCCAGTACAATGTGACCTTCCTTTCAAGATGGTATCTGAATATGAGGTGGGAGTAGGTTTGCTGGCTTACTGTGACTTGTGAGGTTCCTACTATCCTAGAATTACAACTCTCCTAGATGGGAGAAAATGTTAGAATAACACAAGTGTATTGTTTTATGTTTTGGGTTTTTTTTTTTTTTTTGTGGTACGCGGGCCTCTCACTGTTGTGGCCTCTCCTGTTGTGGAGCACAGGCTCCAGACGCGCAGGCTCAGTGGCCATGGCTCACTGGCCCAGCTGCTCCGCGGCATGTGGGATCTTCCCAGACTGGGGCATGAACCTGTGTCCCCTGCATCGGCAGGCAGACTGTCAACCACTGCGCCACCAGGGAAGCCCAACTGTATTGTTTTTGCACTCTGGAAATATTGCTTGTTTTACAGGCTGCTCACCCTACTTATGACAGTGGCTAAGTTTTATGGCTGATATAACCTTCATCTCTCTGTCTATGAACTAGATCAGTTATTGGTGGCTACCATGTGATTATCCTGAAATCATCTATGTTCTCACTGTAGGTATAGACACTAGAGTTTTGCCATGTACTCTTCAGGAACCCTGGATGGGGAGGGCTATCCTAACCATCTGTACTCTTTGGCATCTCTCATCTCAGCAGAGGATAGCAGTTCCCCCAGAACTCAATCCAGTTGCCTTCAAAGTACCCTCTGTAATACTCTAATTAATCTCTTATGGATAAGTAAAAGATATGAACCTTGCTACCTTGTTACTCAAAATGTAATAGCAGACTACCACTCTTGGCAACATCTGAGTTCTTTTTAGAAAAGCAGAACCTCAATCTCTTCATGCAGAACTACCATTTTAATATCTGCATCATAATACAGTGTGTCAGTGCTAAGCTAGAGCATTAACTCTAGATCTTAAATAACTAACTCCAGTCTGTCTTTGACATGATGAAGAGAATTCAAAGAGAATCTCACATCCCACAGCCTGACTGTGAAGGCTATGGTTGGGCCTGGGTAAATGATCTCATAAATGAAGCTAAATAAGAGGAAGCTAGAATGGAACAGAATTTAGGGAGAACAGTAAGATGTATTTGTTTAATATTTATCAAACATTTCTAAAACATTAAAGTCATTAAAGTGATTTCACAATAGAAGAGGAAAAGGAAACTATAATGAAGTTTTCAGACAGTCAATATTCTAACCCAGTGGTCAATTTCAGCTCATTTTTGGTTGATTATTCTAATGTTATGTGACTCCTGATGTGATGAAAGATAGACCACGTAACTCACCTATAGAAAATTTTAGCCACAAATATATACCTTTGATGAACAGAGCCTTTTGAACTAATTTCCCATTTATAGGAGAACAAGAGGATAGAAAATTGCTAAAGAACACTATAAGGAAGCTATAAGAACAATCCAGAAAATAGCAACTGCCTGGATTTCTTTGACAAGTCAGTCTAACAAAATAAAAATAAAAGGTGGCTGGGGGTCGGGGAGAGGACTTTATAAGATTAAGAGAGACAAAAGCTAAGCTCAATGACTTTATGACAATATTTTACTTAGCCCACATTTTTTTTCAATTAAATGAAGCCATTTCTACCAGACACAATTTTTAGGAAGAGATGAAGTCCATCTAATAAAGTAGGAAATGAAAATGTTACCAACCTCTGTGACGTAAGAGCTTCTTTGGAGGTGGATGTGGTTCACAGAAAGTCTGGTGTTACTCCTCCTGTCCTAAGGCTTAATTGATCAAATGTTCATGATTCCTAAATTTAAAAATAATTTTTAAAAATTTATTGACCTGGACCAGTCAGGTTTTTCATTGGTCCCTCACTTTGTTTACATCTTAATGGTAGGGGAAAGAGTTTCTTCCTCCCCCAACCCTAAGATTCTTTCCCTCTAGTGTGTTCTCTCTTGCTCTCTCTCACTAGATCCTAATTAGACACAATCAGATTCCTAATTAGACACAAATGGAACAGAGGGTGATCAAATAAATTAAATTAAATATTGTGATTACTATAGCTTTGTAATATAATTTGAAATCAGGGCATATGATATCTCCAGCTTTGTTCTGGAGTGCTTTGGCTATTCAAGGTATTTTGTGGTTTCATAGAAATTGGAGGGATTATGAAAAATGTATTGGTATCTTGATAAGGATTACATTTATAGATTTTAGAATAAATTTAAATTTATAGAAAAGTTACAAAGTTGGTAAAGAGATTTCTCATATATGCCATGCCCACTTCTCCTATTTTTAACGTCTTACATATTACATTTGTCATAATTAATGGATGGATAATTATACATTATTATTAACTAAAGTCTATATTTTATTCAGATTTCCTTAGATTATGCTTAATGTTCTTTTTCTGATCCATTTCCATAAAGGATAACACATTACATTTATTAATCATGTCTCAGTAGACTTCTCTTCCCTTTGAGTTTTTCAGTCTTTCCTTGTTTTTGAAGACCTTAATCCTTTTGAAGAGATTAGTCAGGTATTTTATAGAATATCTCTTAATTGGGGTATGTCTGATATTTTTCTCATGATTAGACAGGATTTTTAGCTTTTGGAAATGAGACCGTAGAAGTAAAGAGCCATTTTCATCACATCATATCAAGAGTACATGGTACCAACATGACTTATCCCTGTTAATGATATCGTTAATCACCTGGTTGAGGAAGTGTTTGTCAGATTTTTCCACTGTAAAGTTATTCTTTTTCCCTCCTTCTATACTGTACTCTTTGGAAAGAAGTCATTATGTATGGCTCACACTAAAGAATGAGAAATTATGCTCCACTTCCTTGAGGGCAGTGTATGTACATAAATTATTTGGAATTCTTCTGCACAAGACATTTGTCTATCCTCCTCATTGATTTATTTATTCAATGTATTTATATAAATATGGATTCATGGATATTTACTTTATACTTTGAGTTATAATCAAGGCAATCTTTGTGTTCATTATCTGAACACTTAACCTGGGAATTTTTCTTTCTCAAAGTTAAATTGAACATTTTTAGAGGAACTGTCCAATAATAACTGATCCAAGAAAGGGGATAATAACACACTTTTAAATAGAAAGAGACAAGGAAAAGACCCAGTAATGTGTATTTCTAATATACCTTTTTCCTTAGTGCAAAAAGTAGCTTGATGATATTGAACATTATTAAAATAAAATGTTGGCATGGTAGAGTATGCTCTTATCTCTTAGGAATAGTTTAATCTGTGTCTTTTAAAGAAGATCAGGATAAACCAAATATAATTTCAAGAGTAAAACTGATAGCTTGAGTCTTTACCCACATACTGGTAGAAAGGAACTGGCTCTCATCTAGACTATCATACAGACAAGTGCATTAAACCTTAGACTAATCCAACATGGCAAATCTCTCACAATGTGTCTCCTTGCACTGATTGTATTTGCTTTCTCAGGTCTCCATTTGTTAAGTTTCTTCACTTTTCTTTATATTCAGAACACCAAATTGACTATATAACATCTGTTGTTACCATGCTATAGCTTTTAGCTATATTTAATACATATTATGATTGTCTTTCTGATGGCATCAATTTGCAGTTAGACAGTTTGGATTTGTCCAATTAGACAGTGTTAGGACTGCATCAACAAAGATAATTTGTGAACTTCTGAATGACCTATACACCCAGAAATGTATTCTGTAGTTAATCAGGCAAGTTTATATTCAAGGAGACATAGCTCATTAGGGTAATATAATGGGATTAAAAGAAACATTTAGAACTATATTAATTAATATTCTGTTCACTTGTTCCTTTATACTATAAAGAGTAAAATAAGTTTACTTGATTATTGTAATTTAAAAATGAATGCTACTCCAAAGAAACTTGGTTAAGTCACTCTGTCACTTAAGCCTCAGTTTTATCACTGGGAAATTGCCTGTGGTTGAGATAAAAATTTCTGTATTTCCTTTTTTATCTAATTTCTAATAAAAGTAAAGGAATTCTTGGCTAGTAAAAATAAACATGTAATATACCAAGTATAGTTTTTAAATTTTGCATTAAATATCTTCTATCCTTAGAAATGAAAGATTTATGGATTTATTAAATTCATGTAGAAATAGAGTTCATGCACATGTTGGATAGCATCTCACTACTTTATTTTTATAAGCAATATTCCTAAAAGAAATTTTAGAATTAAGAAAAATAGCTAGTTATTGAATATAAACACAGACGATGTAACCAATATTTCATGAATTCCTATTACATGGGAGGCATACATATTCATCTGGTTTTCTTTACCACTTTATTCCCCAATGTCTAGTTGAATATTTGGCACATGGTGTTCATTTATCTATTATTTGTTAAATAAATGTGTGATGCATGCCAAGTAGATTGCTTGTGACAAACATCTGATGTAGCAGATGAAAAAACTGCTGTGTAGAGGTTAGGTAAGTCATAAAGTCTGCCAAGTTTGTCAAGCATTCAAATCTATAGCTAATTTCAAGAACCTAACTCAAAACCTTTATGTAAATAAAATTGTGAATTAGTTGGAAACTGTCTCACCTGCTTCACCACCACGCTCACTTTCCATAAGCATAAAAGGCTGCTTTCTGCCAGTTTTCATTTCAGTATGACCCACAGGAAGGGTAAGTTGGATTTAACATTCCTGTATCTTTTCCAAAATTTTCTCCAAATTCTACATCTTTCCAGCACATACTCTGTTCTCCAGCATTCTGTCTACTTTGTGTATTTATATATTGCATTATGTGTTGATGCCTGTTACTTATAGAAGGTGAATAACTTGGATAATATTGATAAAAAATAATGATTTTTTTTATCTACATCATGTATAATTTAGAGAATGTCCAAGATATCTACATATAATAGTTAGTTTAATTTCATTAGTTCTACCAGCTAAAGCTTTTATATGATTTGTCTTCTTCTAACAAGTAAACAAAACTAAAATCTTAATAACTTTGTGCCATTTATTTTGTCTTCCCTCATATTTAAGACTGCATGTTGTCAAGCTATGGGAGTGGTATGCTTCAGCACAAGAGAAAAGAAATTGAATAAAACCCTTTATGTATTTGGTCTTAGGTCATTATGGAATTTCAAGGTACATTTGGACAGAGATATCTACAAATATTTTGTACTTGATATTTTCATTCTGAAAAAGTTAACCAACATTTTCTCTGTTTCAAAACAGTATGTTTCACTAGAATATCCTCATTGACTCAAGGGCTTCAAATATTTCTGCAGATTAAATATTCAAGCATGAGCATAACATTCCTAACCAAGCTCCTCCTTAGAGAGCCACACAAAGTACAAAGTACATTGTCAGAACTTAAAGTTATTGAGGAAATGTTTAAATGTCAATTTAATGAATGAAGATAAAAATACCTAATTATTTTTCAAACTTAATATTCTGTTTTTAATAGGTAAGGCACAAATTTATGTCAAAAATTAAAATAACATACATTTTAGCTTTGTAAAACAGTCAGAAATAAAGAAGCAAAAACATAGTAAACTCACTTTATCTCCTCTGGAATTTAAACATCAAAAACTTCATAACAGTATGAATACAAGTCCACTTTAATTTCCATTTCATTACTTTTCTGCTTGTATAAAATTCCTAACACTTTATATACTTGTTGAAAATATTGAATTTGAAATACTTATGAGGTAATGATTCTTTTTAGCTTTCTTGGTACTTATCTTTGAGTAATTGAATTTAAAAAATAATAATCTGGCAATCTTTAATCTTATTTTGTGAGCATTACATGATGACTAGAGTGCCTTCTAATTTATATTTGTATCAACCAATCTGTAGCAGATGAAAAACATTTTTATCCATAGGGGGGCAATCTATATTTGGTTTCATTTATTATATTTTCCATTTAAAATTCAAAGAGCTGATAATAATTTCATATAGTGTCTATTCAAACAGGTGTTTAACAATTTAACTTTAATTACAGGATAATCAGTAATTGTAATTCAGCACTCAATATATTCTTATGCTTTTTTGATGCTGTATTCCTGAAACTGAAGTATAGAATTACTTTTTTTTTCTGTATACATAATACAGAAAATTATCTTTCTCAAATTAATGCTAAATATCTTAGCCATAACTGTGATGAAATCATATACTATTCACTCTTGGTCTAGCTTTGCATGAGCTAGAAACATATACATGCCCAATGTCCCCAGAATGTCATTAGATTTCTGAATATGTGTGCCAGCAAAGCAGTTCTAACAGTAATTTTGAGTGTTTGTATTAATAATTTTCATCCCTGCCAGTAGAGAGTCTTCAGTCAGAGGTTGGGGTCATTGCATTAATTCACAATAAACACACTGAGTTTTTTGAGGATTAAATGCAGTTTGATTCTCAAGGGTTTATTATGAGAAAGGCAGTATTAGTTTGTGTTGAAAATCAGAATTTTATTTGAACATTAATAAAATACAGAAATGTGCCTTTAAAAGGGATATAAAAATATGTTTGGGGCTTCCCTGGTGGCGCAGTGGTTAAGAGTCTGCCTGCCGATGCAGGGGACACGGGTTCGTGCCCCGGTCCGGGAAGATTCCACATGCTGAGGAGCGGCTGGGCCTGTGAGCAATGGCCGCTGAGCCTGCGCGTCTGGAGCCTGTGCTCCGCAACAGGAGAGGCCACAACTGTGAGAGGCCCGCATAACACACACACACACACACACACACACACACACACACACAAATATGTTTGGATTGCTAGTGTTCTATACAGTTAGTTAATTTTGAATTTAAACAAAGAAAAATTTCAGTTATGTTCAGCTAACAAGGAGTTTCCAGTACTGTGCTTAAGTAAGCTGACAGAGGTGTGGATGTTTTCTGTTTACTTGGGAAGAAAGACTCATACTGATGCAGAGATGAGCTTTTCAATAACTTGTGTTACTTGCTTACACTTCTTTCATCGTTAACTGTTTTGAAAATTATCTTTTCGTTAAAAAGACTGTAAGTCAAGGAGCTAAATTTTCACTGCCACAATTCTTATTTTCTTTGCTTTTTAGGATATTGAATAACTAATAATCACTTTGTCAGAAATACATACTGTCTTCAATTGCTTCAATGTTACTGGAAATGTGTGTTTCACTTAACAAAATAGATGCATAAAATTGAACTGGTTATTAGAATAAAATTTATAATTTTGGACACTTTCTGCTCTTTTAAGCAGTTACTCTGGACCTAATCATAGAAGGTATGGCAGTTACTGTTATTCAGGTTGTATTCCATAAGTATTGCATCCCTGAAAATCCTCTCTTAGAATTTTGCAATATGGAGGGCCAGTGACTACTGATTCCAGAGACTTGTCCCAATCTAGGGCAAAGTACACATCTGCTTTATCACTCAAATGGCCTGCTTTATAATGGGTTTATTCTTGGGTTCTTCTCAGCTTGAAATACAAACACGCAAACATAGATTCATTAGTACATGCGTTCTGTTGTGCTGCTGGTGATTGTTTTCATCATTGTGATGGTTCATAAGACATTGTTAAATAAGAAAGCTATTTGAGAATAAAATGTTCTCAAACTATTTTATGAAAACAACCTAATATCGCCTTCACAATTATGACACAATACTATAACTCAAAGAATTAAAATTGAAATACATCTCATCATTTCTCACAGAAAGCATCTTAATAGTGTTAGTATGGAATATAGACAACATCAAACACCAAACACTGATTAGGGACTCTCTCTTAATTCTGGCTTTTCCTCTTGAGCATTGGCAATTACTAGAAAATCTGCCCCCTCCCTTTATTTATAAGATAACATTCTATTTGTTGATGCCATTATGAGTAGATCTACCATACAACTTATTAAAATTGTATCTGAAGCTAAATATACTTACATCTAAGATCTAAGGCTGGTGATTTTAAGCAATTTCTTTCTTACTTAAGATGGCTCAAAAGCATTACACCAAAAACAACTCTTGATATATCGGTATAGAATTTTAAAACGTGACTTTTCCTTTTATTCAGAAGTTCTGGGTATACATTTTGGTGTCACAAATTACAAAACTATTAACCTTGAGCATATTATTTAAATTCTTATGTCGCAGTCACATTTTTTAATATGGCATAAAAACTACCTGTTGGGGGCTTGTGGTGGTGATTTAATAAACATATTAGTATTCATCACATGTTATTGGCTCAATAACTGATATTTATTACTTTGCTTGATTTTCTGGAACATTCAAAGTCCAAACTCAAAACATCAAGGATGAAAGAGACAGAAATTAATCAGAAATATAAAGAGCAGTCTCCAGGGTTTAAGAAGGTAGAGTAGTCCGGAAACAATTTATGTGTCTCCCAAATCTCGGCCCCAATTGCCACCCTGGCCTCAGCCACCTGTGCTGCTTCCTCGATGGCAATGCCGCCATGATGGTCTGCACTGTGTTCTGTGGCAGTAAAATCTGGCTGCCACATGTGTTGCCTCATCACTGAACACTGTCAGTTGTTTAACTTTCCCTAGGAGGGAGTGTATGGCTTTGCCTTGACATCCACTGAGCCTTTCCCAGTAGGAGAACAGTAGCTTCCAACCTAGATCTGACTTTCCTAGTAAGACAGAAACTCTGGCTTTGTTCAGATTCTGTCCAGACGCGCCTGTTAACATCATGCAGAATTGTTGGGAAATTAATTCCCCCTGAGACACATTTAGGAGCAGGAGATTGGAAAAGAGCTAGGAGAAAAAAATTCTCATTCCTACTATTTTCACCAACTTTTCTAAAATGTTGTGGCTTCATAGGGGCTTTCTAGGGGTGGTTTGTGTCATTGAACCAGCTTTTTCTCCTTTCCCTGCCTCACTTTCCTTTTTAATTTAATTTTGCTTCCCTAGGGTTGTACTTGTACCCCAGGTAAAGTAATGCCTCATAAACTTTGTCTCTGGCAATTTTTTGTTTGTTTGTTTTATTGTTTTAGTTAACCTGAATCAAGAAGGAAAAAATTAGAAACGCTGGCTGAAGTAAACTCAAATTCTGACCAAGAAACGCACTCATTCTTTCCCTCTTTCATCCTTTTTGCCCTCCGTGGCTGGCTCTGCACCTTCAGAAAAATTAATTAAATAATTTTTTATATGAAGCTCCTTAATTTATTCATTCACTCTTCAAATATTTCCTAAGTTCCTGTAATATTATGGACACAGAGTAATGAGGAGTCTCTAAACATTATGCAAAAGTATTGTTTAAGGAATAGTCAAAATGGCAAAATTACCCTATTTAACCCTACATATGAATAATCTCTAAAGTCATGATTGAATATTATTCGTTATTTAAAACTCTTTGAGAATGTAGGAAAAGTGACATATATTTTAGCATAATTTTAATCAAAAGTGGTAATATTTTGACAATTCAAAAATTAAATTTAATATTAAAAAGTATCATAATTATATGGTTCATTTCTTCTGACAAATTTAGGGATGTGGACTGAACAATCTTGATGCATAAGAGATATGTTTATTTTAACAGACAAATATCAGATTTAAAGGATACCGTATTCCAAATATTTGTTTGTGATTCTAATATGTAAACTTCTAAATACATTTTCACACAAAATAATACACATAATGATTAAGTCACCAGATGGCCCAAAATAAAAGCAAAACCATTTTTGTGGGTAATTTTATTGGGGATTTTAATCTTATATGGCAAGAAAATCTTTTCATTACAAACACAATAAAAAAAGCAAGACTTCTCTCTTTCTGATCTGTCCAATTGCCAGCCAGTAGATCGTGAATTTATCATGATCTCATATATCATGACTTCCCCAAGGAAAGGCTGTGGTTGATTGGGCAATGATTTCCAAAGAAATCCTATGCACGATAATCTACTAGATTTGCAGAAAAATAAATTAGAATGTTTGTTTTATTTTCTTAGATATATATTTTACATGCATTTGTTAATACATACCTTACATAAAAACATATGTGCAAACATTGTTTAATCATGTATAATAATGTATACATTAGTATCACCTGTAGCATAAAAATATGTATTTACTATGTTTTGAGAGCCTAATCTATTTTTTGTTTTGTTTTGTTTGTACATAGCATGTGGAATAAAAAAGACAGGTGTTTATATATTCCTAGATTAGTAGATGTTAGGCCATAACATTTCAAAAGAAACTGCAGTCATATTTCTAACAGCTGGATTATTGGTGCCAATGGTTGCCATTGGGTTGAAGCCAAAGATATAGACATGGACTCTAGCTTCTTCTGTGAGACACAGTTGGCTATTTAGCCCTGTCTCTTATTTGTTGTTTATTTTGGTTTTCATGGAAGGAAGGATTTTGTAGAAATGTATAGTAGATGAATAGAACACACTGAAGACAGATTAACAACATGAGTGTAGCACATAACAAGCTTTGGGTTTATAGGATAACATTCCACCCAATATCTGCTTTTAGAATATTTGATGCAGAGAAAGAAAAGAGAAAAATTTAATGACATGGTTACCATTATCTTCCCCTTGCAAAACAAACTGATAGTGTAGATAGTTCCCAGAATGCCTTCTGAAAACCAGTCCCTCAAATAATATATGTATATACTCCTTGAAATTCCTCTGTCAAACATATTGTCCTTGAGATTTTTATTCTAACAGAAGAAAAAGAAGAAAGAAAAAACCTTTTGTATCAGTCCACTACAGGCATGGATTGGAGTCACTAAACACATCTTGATAAGCTCCACCAAATTTAGGTTGACAGGTATTTAAAACTGCTCTGACACCATTTATTGAAGAACATTTTAGGAGGAGATATCTTATGCAGCCCATATATTCAGTTTATGACTGTATAATATAGTTACATATTCTGATTCTCTGAGCAAAGCGAATTAAAATATTTAAGCTACTTTGCATTTCCATTTCATCTACCAGGTGTTTAGGCGTCCTGCAGGGGCTTGAGAACTCTATTTGTATGTATTATAAAGTTTAAGTATTATACTGCTGTGGATGCACTTGTTTTTGTATGTATTATAAAGTTTAAGTATTATACAGCTGTGGATGCACTTGTTTTCTTGTTACCCATTCAACTAGATTTCTATCCTCTTCTTAAATGCAGTAATGGCATCAGGCAGAAAGAATGTAAAGACTAGCACTTTGAATGAAGCAGTACTCTGTGTATTTGGAAATGTAAAACAGATGTGCAGTAAATATTGCGAGGTTTGAATCAATAAGATGCCACATAAATACAAAGGAATGAAAAAAGAGATATTATTTGTCAGGGATTTTTGTTAAATATCTCATCAGTAATGGCAAAGCTGCAGCTTCTTTATAGGACTTAATGAACAGCCGTTTGTACATGGTTTTCCTATGACTTCAGAGGAGCAGTTAGTCTGCAAAGTATAAATATCAGCAATTTTAGCCAGTAAGAGGCGTACACATTCATGAAAATGCATATATATAAATATTCAAAGGATTTTTAAAACCCAAAATAAAACTAGGAAAGTATTTCTTATAAAAGAAATTTCACAATTTTCAAATTATACTACTAATTTCAAATCATTTAAATTGTATGATTTATTTTTCAAGTTATTAAATATAGATAACTTTAGAATAGGAAACATACAAAGACAAAAACAATTTATCATATTTGAGAGAAAAAGAAAAGTTAAGTATTTCGTGTTTCCCAAAATTTTCTCTCATCACTTACTTTCAAAATCTGATAAGGGTATCACCTTCCATTGGACGACTCAAGTTCAAACCCTCTTTTTGTCATTACCTTCATTCAGTCACTGGGACCTATGAAGATACACTCAAATAATTTATGTCAAAGGCTTCAGACTTTCCATTTCCATTGGTTGAGATATTTGCAATCAATTGCCTGGCTTATTGTAGTAATTTTAAAATTATTTCTGTACATTTATGTTCTTTCTGTGCTAACTCACACTAAAGAGCATCATCTGATTAATATTCTTTAGCACACACTGACCAATGACCTTTGCTTAAAAATACTTACTTAATTATTCTCCATTTCTATATGAGTATGTAACTCCTTTGACCTGAATTAACATGCATTCTCTAGCTATACCCAGATGTTTCCACTATTACAAAGTAACACATAAATTAGGCATTCTGTGTAAGATAAGGTAGATATTATTCCCTAATTAAGTCCATTCTTATCGCCTTTAAATTATTTCTCTACCAATTTTTATATAGCTCTTCTATTAAATCATCAGTACTTAATTTTCCATTCTTCTTTTCTGCTTTTTGTCAAATTTTTTATTTTAAATTTATCAAGCTAAATTTTACTATAGTTTTAAAATGGGGTATAAGATACATGTATTGACTTTTAATTTGAGTATTACATATAAATACAGGTACTATTACATGTACTGTAGGAGCAATTAGAAATTTAAAAGGCCAAATAAAGTTGTTATTATTCTAAGCTTTTCTAATACTCTGTGTCTGGATGATCAACTACCCCAAAATTTAGTACTTGAAAGCAACAGCAGTTCTATTATCTGTCACAATTTGGAGTCGTGAGTCAGGAATATGGGCAAAGCTCTGCTGGATGAGTCTCTTGTTCCATGTGTCAGCAATGAAAGTCACACAGTGAAGGCTAGCCAGCTAATGGTCTGACCTGGAATTCTAAGGAGGTCTCCTTCCTATATATACATGTATATAGGAAACTTCCTTAGATATATGAATATTATTCTTAGCTCAGCTAGAACTATTGATGGATAATTTGGACATGTATCTAAGCATGCGAATTCCTACATGGCACTCTCAGGGTAGTTGGACATCTATTTTTATCTGAGGCTGAGAGTGTCAAGAAATCCATTTAGAACTTGCAAAGCTTCTTAAGACATATGCCTTGAAGTTCCAAAACATAATATCTGCAGTATTTATTATTATCTGCAGTATTTAAATCTCAAATGAGAAATGAGATTCAAGGGGAGAAGAATGAGACTCCACCTCTCAGTGGGAAGATTATCAAAATTTGGGGTTACCATTAACCCAGCATAATATGCCCAGCATAATATTTTTACATTTACATAATATATTTACATTTCTGTCACATGCAAACTTCACCTCTTACAAGGCACAGAGTCTTTCATTCTATTATAGCATTTGCTCAAAGTCCTATATCTAAGCATCTAAATCAGGTCTAGGTCCAGATACAGATGAGAGGATCTATGGGCACAGTTCCTCAAGTACAATCCCTCTTAATTCTCAGACCTTTGAAGTAAAGAGACCAATTACCTACACCCCTTCTCCAGTTGCATCTTTGACCACAATATACAATTATGACACATGAAAGGATAACTTCCATTTACATCTGATTCAAAAGCAGGGGAGCAGTAGGCATACAGCAGTCACAGATGCACAGCAATTCTGAAATTCTGTTGGGCTCGTGTTGCCAGTCACTTTATTAAGGCACTCTTGGAATAATTCTTCAAGTTTTTTGTCTCTATTGTTACTGCTCTATGTTCTGTTTTCTAAGATAATCTTTAATTTTTCTAAAAGAAATAACTCATATTTGCAGCTGAGTAGACCTCTTAGATCATTTCCTGTCTTTAGATGTTTGGGAGCCTCAGTGCCGCTTTTAACTTTAAAATGTCTCCAACTCAGTAAAAATTGATGGTACTTTTGCCAATACAATGCTCTTAAAAATATGTAGGATTACTCTGAATCTTGTTGGAGTCCATTCATTAGACAGTGACACATCCACATATCTCTTTGATATAGGTCTTTAGATAAGATTAAGAATTAGACTATTGTGGGACAATGACCTTAAAATAGTTTCTAAAGAGTTTTTTGTTTGTGTATAGGGTCTATATTCTTTTATATTTTTTGAGGTCTTAATAAAGGATTTTTTTTTAATATCTTTATTGGAGTATAATTAAAATGGTGTGTTAGTTTCTGCTTTATAACAAAGTGAATCAGCTATACATATACATATATCCCCATATCTCTTCCCTCTTGCGTCTCCCTCCCTCCAACTCTCCCTATCCCACCCCTCTAGGTGTTCACAAAGCACCGAGCTGATCTCCCTGTGCTATGCGACTGATTCCCACTAGCTATTGATTTTATATTTGGTAGTGTATATATGTCCATGCCACTCTCTCACTTTGTCACAGCTTACCCTTCCCCCTCCCCAAGTCCTCAAGTCCATTCTCTAGTAGGTCTGTGTCTTTCTTCCAGTCCTGCCCCTAGGTTCTTCATAACCTTTTTTTTTCCTTTTTTTAAATTCCATATATATGTGTTAGCATACAGTATTTGTTTTTCTTTCTGACTTCCCTCTGTATGACAGATTCTAGGTCCATCCACCTCACTGCAAATAACTCAATTTCATTTCCCTTTATGGCTAATATTTCATTGTATAAATGTGTCACATCTTCTTTATCCATTCATCTGTCGATGGACACTTAGGTTGCTTCCATGTCCTGGCTATTGTAAATAGAGCTGCAATGAACATTGTGGTACATGACCCTTTTTGAATTATGGTTTTCTCAGGGTATGTGCACAGTAGAGGGATTACTGGGTCATATGGTAGTTCTATTTTTAGTTTTTTAAGGAAGCTCCATACAGTTCTCCATAGTGGCTGTATCAATCTACATTCCCAACAACAGTGCAAGAGGGTTCCCTTTTCTCCACACCCTCTCCAGCATTTATTGTTTTGTAGATTTTTGGATGATGGCCATTCTGACCGGTGTGAGGTGATACCACATTGTAGTTTTGATTTGCATTTCTCTAATGATTAGTGATGTTGACCATCCTTTCACGTGTTTGTTGGTAATCTGTATATCTTATTGGGAGAAATGTCTTTTTAGGTCTTCTGACCATTTTTGGATTGGGTTGGTTTTTTTTGATATTGAGCTGCGTGAGCTGCTTGTAAATTTTGGACATTAATCCTTTGTTAGTTGCTTCATTTGAAAATATTTTCTCCCATTCTGAGGGTTGTCTTTTCATCTTGTTTATGGTTTACTTTGCTGTGCAAAAGCTTTGAAGTTTCATTAAATCCCATTTGTTTATTTTTGTCTTTATTTCCATTTCTCTAGGAGGTGGGTCAAAAAAGATCTTGCTGTGATTTATGTCATACAGTGTTCTGCCTATGTTTTCCTCTAAGACTTTTATAGTCTCTGGCCTTACATTTAGGTCTTTAATCCATTTTGAGTTTATTTTTGTGTATGGGGTTAGGGTGTGTTCTAATTTCATTCTTTTACATGTAGCTGTCCAGTTTTCCCAGCACCACTTATTGAAGAGGCAGTCTTTTCTACATTGTATATTTGTGCCTCCTATATCAAAGATAAGGTGACCATATGTGTATGGGCTTACGTCTGGGCTTTTTATCCTGTTCCATTGATCTATATATCTGTTTTTGTGCCAGTACCATACTGTCTTGATTACTGTAGCTTTGTAGTATATTCTGAAGTCTGGGAGCCTGATTCCTCAAGCTCCGTTTTTCTTTCTCAAGTTTGATTTGGCTATTCAGGTCTTTTGTGTTTCCATACAAATTGTGAAATTTTTTCTTCTAGTTCTATGAAAAATGCCAGTGGTAGTTTAATAGGGATTGCATTGAATCTGTAGATTGCTTTGGGTAGTATAGTCATTTCACAATGTTGAGTGTTCCAATCCAAGAACATGGTATATCTCTCCATCTGTTTGTATCATCTTTAATTTCTTTCATGAGTGTTTTATAGTTTTATGTATACAGGTCTTTTGTCTCCTGAGGTAGGTTTATTCCTAGGTATTTTATTCTTTTTGTTGCAATGGTAAATGGGAGTGTTTTCTTAATTTCACTTTCAGATTTTTCATCATTAGTGTATAGGAATGCCAGAGTTTTCTGTGCATTAATTTTATATCCTGCTACTTTACCAAATTCATTGATTGGTTCTAGTAGTTTTCTGGTAACATCTTTAGGATTCTCTATGTGTAGTATCATGTCATCTGCAAACTGTGACAGACTTACTTATTCTTTTCTGATTTAGATTCCTTTTATTTTTTTTTTCTCTCTGATAGTTGTGGCTAAAACTTCCAAAACAATGTTGAATAATAGTTGTGAGAGTGGGCAGCCTTGTCTCGTTCCTCATCTTAGTGGAAATGGTTTCAGTTTTTCACCATTGAGGACGATGTTGGCTGTGGGTTTGTCATATATGGCCTTTATTATGTTAAGGTAGGTTCCCTCTACACATACTTCTGGAGGGTTTTTTATCATAAATGGGTGTTGAATTTTTTCGGAAGCTTTTTCTGCATCTATTGAGATGATCATATGGTTTTTATTCTTCAGTTTGTTAATAGGGTGTATCCCATGATTGATTTGCATGTATTGAAGAATCCTGGCATTCCTGGGATAAACCACACTTGATCATGGTATATGATCCTCTCAATGTGCTGTTGGATTCTGTTTGTTAGTATTTTGTTGAGGATATTTGCATCTATGTTCATCAGTGATATTAGCCTGTAGATTTCTTTCTTTGTGACATCTTTTTCTGGTTTTGGTATCAGGGTGATGGTGGCCCCATAGAATGAGTTTGGGAGTGTTCCTCCCTCTGCTATATTTTGGAAGAGTTTGAGAAGGATAGTAGTTAGCTCTTCTCTAAATGTTTGATAGAGTTTGCCTGTGAAACCATCTGGTCTTGGGCTTTTGTTTGTTGGAAGACTTTTAATGACAGTTTCAATTTCAGTGCTTGTGATTGGTCTATTCATATTTTCTATTTCTTCCTGATTCAGTCTTGGCAGGTTGTGCATTTCTAAGAATTTGTCCATTCCTTCCAGGTTGTCCATTTTATTGGCATAGAGGTGCTTGTAGTTATCTCTCATGATCTTTTGTATTTCTGCAGTGTCAGTTGTTACTTCTCCTTTTTCATTTCTAATTCTATTGATTTGAGTCTTCTCCTTTTTTTTCTTGATGAGTCTGGCTAATGGTTTATCCATTTTGTTTATCTTCTCAAAGAACCAGCTTTTAGTTTAATTGACCTTTGCTATTGTTTCCTTCATTTCTCTTTCATTTATTTCTGATCTGATCTTTATGATTTCTTTCCTTCTGATAACTTTGGGGTTTTTCTGTTCTTCTCTCTCTAATGGCTTTAGGTGTAAGGTTAAGTTTTTATTTGACATGTTTCTTGTGTCTTGAGGTAGGATTGTATTGCTATAAACGTCCCTCTTAGAACTGCTTTTGCTGAATCCCATTGATTTTGGATCATTGTGTTTTTCTTGTAATTTGTTTCTCAGTATTTTTTTATTTCCTCTTTGATTTCTTCAGTGATATCTTGGTTATTTATTAGTGTATTGTTTCACCTCCAAATGTTTGTATTTTTTACAGTTTTTTTCCTGTAATTGATATATGGTCTCAAAGCACTGTAGTAGGACAAGGTACTTGATAAGATTTCAATTTTCTTAAACTTACCAAGGCTTGATTCATGACACAAGATATGATCTATCCTGGACAATGTTACATGAGCACGTGAGAAGAAAGTGTATCGTTTTTTTTTGGATGGAATGTCCTATAAATATCAATTAAGTCCATCTTGTTTAATGTATCATTTAAAGCTTGTGTTTCCTTACTTATTTTCATTTTGGATGATCTGTCCATTGGTGAAAGTTGGGTGTTAAAGACCCCTACTATGATTGTGTTACTGTCAATTTCCCCGTTTATGGCTGTTAGCATTTGCCCTATGTATTGAGGTTTCCCTATGTTGGGTGCATGAAAATTTACAATTATTATATCTTCTTCTTGGATTGATCCCTTGATCATTATGTAGTGTCCATCTTTTCTCTTTTAATATTCTTTATTTCAAAGTGTATTTCGTCTGATATGAGAACTGCTACTCCAGCTTTCTTTTGATTTCCATTTGCATGCAATATCTTTTTCCATCTCTTCACTTTCAGTCTGTATGTGTCCCTAGGTCTGAAGTGGGTCTCTTGTAGACAGCATATGTACGGGACTTGTTTCTGTATCCATTCAGCCAGTCTATGCCTTTTGGTTGGAACATTTAATCCACTTATATTTAAGGTAATTATAGATATGTATGTTCCTACCATTTTCTTAATTGTTTGGGGTTTGTTATTGTAGGACTTTTCCTTCTCTTGTGTTTCCTGCCTAGAGAAGTTCCTTTAGCATTTGTTATAAAGCTAGTTTGGTGGTGCTGAATTCTCTTAGCTTTTGCTTGTCTGTAAAGCTTTTAATTTCTCTGTTGAATCTGAATGAGATCCTTGCTGGGTAGAGAAATGTTGGTTGTAGGTTCTTCGCTTTCATCACTTTAAATATGTCCTGCCAATGCTTTCTGGCTTGCAGAGTTCCTGCTGAAAGATCAGCTGTTAAGCTTATGGGGATTCCCTTGTATGTTATTTGTTGTTTTCCCTTTTTTTAATTTTTAAATTTTTTTCCTTGTATTTAATTTTTGATAGTTCGATTAATACGTGTCTTGGCGTGTTTCTCCTTGGATTTATCCTGTATGGGACTCTCCGCACTTCCTGGACTTGATTAACTCTTTGCTTTCCCATAATCTTTGCTTTCCCATAATAGGGAAGTTTTCAACTATACTCTCTTCAAATATTTTCTCAGTCCCTTTCTGTTTCTCTTCTTCTTCTGGGACACCTATAATTCGAATGTTGGTGCATTTAAGGTGTCCCACAAGTATCTGAGACTGTCCTCAATTCTTTTCATTGTTTTTTCTTTATTTTACTCTTCAGCAGTTATTTCCACTATTTTATCATCCAGGTCACTTATCCGTTCTTCTGCTTCAGTTATTCTGCTGTTGATTTCTTCTAGAGAATTTTTAATTTCATTTATTGGGTTGTTCATCATTGTTTGTTTGTTCTTTAGTTCTTCTAGGTCCTTGTTAAACATTTCTTTTATTTTCTCCATTCTATTTCCAAGATTTTGGATCATGTTTACTATCAGTACTCTGAATTCTTTTTCAGGTAGACTGCCTATTTCCTCTTCATTTGTTTGGTCTGGTGGGTTTTTACCTTGCTCCTTCATCTGCTGTGTGTTTCTCTGTCTTCTCATTTTGCTTAACTTTCTGTGTTTGTGGTCTCCCTTTTGCAGGCTGCAGGTTCATGGTTCCCGTTGTTTTTGGTGTCTGCCCCTAGTGGCTAATGTTGGTTCAGTGGGTTGTGTAGGCTTCCTTGTGGAGGTGATTACTGCCTGTGTTCTGGTGGATGAGGCTGGATCTTGTCTTTCCGGTGGGCAGGTCCATGTCTGGTGGTGTGTTTTGGTGTGTCTGTGACCTTATTATGATTTTAGGTAGCCTTTCTGCTAGTGGGTTGTGTTGTGTTCCTATCTTGCTAGTTGTTTGTCATAGGGTGTCCAGCACAGCAGCTTGCTGGTAATTGAGTGGAGCTGGGTCTTGGAGTTGAGATGGAGATCTCTGGGAAGTTTTTGCTGTTTGATAGTACATGGAATAGGGAGGTGTCTGGTGGACCAATATTCTGAACTCGGCTTTCCCACCTCAGAGGCACAGGCCTGACCCCTGTCCAGAGGACCAAGATCCTGTCATCCACACAGCTCAGAATAAAAGGGATAAATAAATAAATAAAATGTTATTAAAATAAAAATAATTATTAAAAATTAATAAGCAAAAAGAAGCAAAGAAGGAAAGAATTGAGCAACCAAACCAAAACACAAATCCACCAAGGCTATGAAGCACTAAAAAATATACTAAAAAAAAAACAAGAACAAAAAAATGGGCAGACAGAACCCTGGGACAAATGGTAAAAGCAAAGCTGTACAGACAAAATTACACACAGAAGCATATACATACACAATCACAAAAAGAGAAAAAGGAAAGAAAAAAATATCATTGCTCCCAAGTCCACCGCCTCAATTTGGATGTTTTGTTGTCTATTTAGGTATTCCACAGGTGCAGGGCACATCAAGTTGATTGTGGAGATTTAATCCGCTGCTCCTGAGGCTGCTGGGAGGGATTTCCCTTTCTCTTCTTTGTTCGCACACCTCCTGGGGTTCAGCTTTGGATTTGGACCCGCCTCTGCATATAGGTCCCTTGAGGGCATCTGTTCTTCACTCAGACTGGACGGCGTCAAAGAAGCAGCTGATTCGGGGGCTCTGGCTCACTCAGCCTGGGGGTAGAGAGGGTACGGAATGTGGGGTGAACCTGCGGCGGCAGAGGTCAGCGGAATGTTGCACCAGCCTGAGGCACGCCATGTGTTCTCCCGGGGAAGTTGTCCCTGGATCACGGGACCCTGGCTCTGGCAAGCTGCACAGGCTCCCATATGGGAAGGTGTGGATAGTGACCAGGGCTTGCACACAGGCTTCTTGGTGGCTGCAGCAGCAGCCTTAGCATTTCATGCCGGTCTCTGGTGTCTGCGCTGATAGCCGCGGCTCGAACCCATCTCTGGAGCTCGTTTAGGCCATGCTCTGAATCCCCTGTCCTCGCGCACCCAAAACAATGGTCTCTTGCCTGTTATGCAGGTCCAGACTCTCCTGGGCTCCCTCCTGGCTAGCTGGGGTGCACTAGCCCCTTCCGGCTGTGTTCTGGCAGCCAACCCCAGGCCTCTCCCTGTGATCTGACCTCCGAAGCCCGAGCCTCAGCTCCCAGCCCTGCCCGCCCCGGAGGGTGAGCAGACAAGCCTCTTGGGCTGGTCAGTGCTGGTCGGCACTGATGCTCTGTGCGAGAATCTCTCTGCTTTGCCCTCCGCACCCCTGTTGCTGCACTCTCCTCAGTGGCTCCGAAACTTCCCCCCCGCCAACCCCCATCTCTGCCCATGAAGGGGCTTCCTAGTGTGTGCAAACTTTCCTCCTTCACAGCTCCCTCCTACTGGTGCAGGTCCCATCACTATTCTTTTGTCTCTGTTTTTTCGTTTGCCCTACCCTGGTACGTGGGGGAGTTTCTTGCCTTTTGGGAAGTCTGAGGTCTTCTGCCAGCATTCAGTAGGTGTTCTGTAGCAATTGTTCCAGATGTAGATATATTTTTGATGTATTTGTGGGGAGGAAGGTGATCTCCACTTCTTACTCTTCCGCCATCTTGAAGGTCTCAATAAAGGGTTTTTAAAGCAACACTTTGACATGATTTTAACTTGAGTCTATTTCTTATTCTGAGAGTTTTTTGCTATATGAAATTTTGAAAATAAGATCTTTTCTTCATAAAATTTATTATGTTCTATTTCATTTATCTCTCTTCCAAATTCTGCTTAAAATTGAAGGATTCAATTTTAATATCATCTTTATGTATTCATATATTATCATAAACAGCTAAAAGAAACGAGTTAGTACAGTAATCCCTACCACCTGAATATCTCCTTTGCCAAATCTAGCTTTTGATTCAACTATTTTTTTTTTACTATGAATAATAATTGTCTTTTTCTGTCAACATTTCTAATAGTATCTGTGGTAATTTTTCATCTTTCACTAACAGTCTTCTTGAGATACTCATCTTTCCTTACAATTTCCTCCAAGCTTTTTAGCTTTCACCCACTACTGGATCCCACAGACAAATTCATATGGTTTTAAAGTCTCTTTTACAAAGCATCCTTCTTCTGCTACCTATATCCATTTCTGTTTTCTATTGCTCTATAATAATGTAAAAATATATTGGTTTTTAGCAACAAATACGTTATTATACATCACAATTTAAAGAATTAGGGTGCTGGTGAGGGTTCAATGGTGTGATTCTCTTGTGTCGTGCACCATCAACCAAGGTCACTTAATGATAGATATTAGCTGGCCAATGGTCTCTTCTGGTGTGTCCAAGATGGTTTCATTCAAATGTCTGGCCCCTTGGCAGGAAAACACAGATGACTGGGCGCAGCTGGAACCACTGACCAAAGCACCTACATGTATCATTTCAGGCTTAGTAATCTTGGACTAATTAGACTTATATCATGGATTAAGACTCTCAGAAAATGCTCTAAGAGACTAAGGTGAAAACAACAGGGCTTCTTATAACCCAGCCTTCGAAGTTCCAGAACATTTCCACTTTCACATTCGTTGGTCAAGCAACTCATGAACTCCTGCCAGGAAGTAAAGAGAAGGGAATTACAGTGTACTTTTCAATAAGGCAAGTCATAAAAATTTGCTGCCATATTTAATCTACAATATAAGCTATAGGCTCAAATACTTGGAAACTCTTTATTGCTCTTCAGATATTCTGTCACTGGTTGAAATCCCCAAGAAATCAGATTCTAAGATGAAGGCAGAAGGATTATTAGGGAGTACTTTTGGAATAAAATCCTGTGAAGGAAAAAGAAGGAAGCAAAAATTAGCAGCTAGAAAAGTTGAACTGTGATACAGTTTCACTGGATATCTCAGCTGACCCTGTGGGATTACAGAAAATGGGTTGACTCTACAGAGCTGCTTGAGTTGGGGAAACAAAATCAAGGGTTATCTTCTGGAAGCCCTCCCAGTAACCATGATAGTAAGCTATTCATTTTGAAGGATGAGAATCACAGTCTAACGTATATTCACATTCAGAACATATCAACTACATGATTTCTCTAAAGAGATAAAAGTGCTACTCTATAGAACACTTGAAAACCATGATTGAACAGTTAATAATGGAGCAGGTGTACAGGTATTAAAAGAGCACTACCTTTTTTTCTAAATAAGTGTAATTCAAAATAAAAAGTTAAGGTTTACAGATTCAGGGGAGACCTTCAAGATGGTGGAGGAATAAGATGTGGTGATCACCTTCACCCCACAAATAATCAGAAATACATCTACACGTGGAACAACCCCTACAGAACACCTACTGAATGCTGGCAGAAGACTTCAGACTTCCCAAAAGGCAAGAAACTCCCCACATACCTGGGTAGTGCAAAAGAAAAAAGAAAAAACAGAGACAAAAGTATAGGGATGGGACCTGCACCTCTGGGAGGGAGCTGTGAAGGAGGAAAGGTTTCCACACACTAGGAAGCCCCTTCACTGGAGGAGATGGGGTGTGGCGGGGGGGAGGGGAAGCTTTGGAGCCACTGAGGAGAGTGCAGAAACAGGGGTGCAGAGGGCAAAGTGGAGAGATTCCCACACAGAGGATCAGTGCCGATCAGCACTCACTAGCCTGAGACGCTTGTCTGCTCACCCGCCGGGGCAGGTGGGGTCTGGGAGCTGAGGCTCTGTCTTTGGAGGCAGATCCCAGGGAGAGGACTGGGGTTGGCTGCATGAACACAGCCCCAAGGGGGCTAGTGCACCACAGCTAGCCAGGAGGGGGTCTAGGAAAAAGTCTGGACCTGCCTAAGAGGAAAGAGATCATTTTTTCAAGATGCAAGAGGAGAGGGGATTCAGAGCACTGCCTAAACTAGCTCTAGAGACGGGCGCAAACCAAAGCTACCAGCGTGGACTCCAGAGACGGGCATGAAATGCTAAGGCTGCTACTGCAGCCACTGAGAAGCCTGTGTTCAAGAACAGGTCATAATCCATATCTCCCCTCCTGGGAGCCTGTGTAGCCTGCCATTGCCAGGGTCCCGTGATACAGGGACAACTTCCCTGGAAGAATACACAGTACGCCTCAGGCTGTTGCAACATCATGCTGGCCTCTGCTTCCACAGGCTCGCGCTGCATTCCACAGGCTCGCCCCGAATCCCTCCCTCCCTCTGGCCTGAGAGAGGCAGAGTAATCGGTTGTTACTTTAACCGTGACCTGTCTGGGGGGAACAGACACGCTCAGGTGACCTACATGTAGAGGCGAGACCAAATCCAACGCTGAACTCCAGGAGCTGCACAAAAAAAGAAGAGAAAGGGAAATTTCTCTCAGGAGCCTCAGGAGCAGCAGATTAAATCTCCACAATCAACTTGACGTACCCTGCATTTCGGGAATACCTGGATGGACAACGAATCATCCCAAAATTGAGGTGGTGACTTTGGAACACCTGCAGATTTGGAGTTTGCTTTTTGCATCTAATTTGTTTCTGGTTTTATGTTTATTTTAGTTTAGTATTTAGAGTTTATATAATAGGTAGATTTGTTTATTGATTTGGTTGCTCCCTCCCTTTTTTTTTATACATAGATTTTGTTTCCTTTTTCTCTTTATGTGAGTGTGTATGTGTATGCTTCGTTGTGTGAATTTGTCTGTATTGCTTTGCTTTTACCATTTGTCCTAGGGTTCTGTGTGTCCGTTTGTTTTTTTTTGTTTGCTTCCTTGTATTTTAGATTACTTTTTACTGCTTGTTATCATTGGTAGATTTGTTTTTTGGTTTGGTTGCTCTCTTCTTTCTTTTTCTTTTTTCTTTTTAATTTTTTAATTTTTAACATTTTTTAATAACTTTATTTTATTTCATTTTATTTTGTTTTTCTTTCTTTCTTTCTTTTTTTCTCCCCTTTTTCTGAACCATGTAGCTGACAGGGTCTTGGTGCTCCGGCCAGGTGTCAGGCCTGTGCCTCTGAGGTGGGAGAGCCGAGTTCAGGACATTGGTCCACCAGAGACCTCCCAGGTCCATGTAATATCAAATGGCAAAAGCTCTCCTAGAGATCTCCACCCCAACACTAACATGCAGCTCCACTCAACGACCAGCAAGCTATTAGCAAGACAGGAACACAACACCACCCATTAGCAGACTGGCTGCCCCAAATCATAATAAGGTCACAACACACCAAAACACAGCACCAGATGCAGTTCTGCCCACCAGAAAGACAAGATCCAGCCTCATCCTCTAGAACACAGGCACCAGTCCCCTCCACCAGGAAGCCTACACAGCCCACTGAACAAACCTTAGCAAATGGGGGCAAACACCAAAAACAATGGGAACCATGAATCTAAAGCCTGCAAAAAGGAGACCCCAAACACAGTAAGTTAAGCAAAATGAGAAGACAGAGAAACACACAGCAGATGAAGGAGCAAGTTAAAACCCCACCAGACCAAGCAAATGAAGAGGAAATAGGCAGTCTACCTGAAAAAGAATTCAGAGTAATGATAGTAAAGATGATCCAAAATCTTGGAAATAGAACGGAGAAAATACAAGAACAGTTTAACAGGGACCTATAACTAAAGAGCAAACAAACAGTGATGAACAACCCAATAAATGAAATTAAAAATTCTCTAGAAGGAATAAATAGCAGAATAACTGAGGCAGAAGAATGGATAAGTGACCTGGATGATAAAATAGTGGAAGTAACTACTGCAGAGCAGAATAAGAAAAAAGAATGAAAAGAATTGAGGACAGTCTCAGAGACCTGTGGACACAACCTTAAACGCACCAACATTCGAATTATAGGTGTCCCAGAAGAAGAAGAGAAACAGAAAGGGACTGAGAAAATATTTGAAGAGATTATAGTTGAAAACTTCCCTATTATAGGAAAGGAAATAGTTAATCAAGTCCAGGAATTGCAGAGAGTCCCATACAGGATAAATCCAAGGAGAAACATGCCAAGACACATATTAATCAAACTATCAAAACTTATATACAAAGAAAAAATTTTAAAAGCAACAAGGGGAAAACAACAAATAACACACAAGGGAATCCCCATAAGCTTAGCAGCTGATCTTTCAGCAGAAACTCTGCAAGCCAGAAAGGAATGGCAAGACATATTTAAAGTGATGAAAGGGAAAAACCTACAACCAAGAGTACTCTACCCAGCAAAGATTTCATTCAGATTTGATGGAGAAATTAAAACCTTTACAGATAAGCAAAAAGTAAGAGAATTCAGCATCACCAAGCCAGCTTTACAACAAATGCTAAAGGAATTTATCTAGGCAGGAAACACAAGGGAAGGAAAACACCTACAATAACAAACCCCAAACAATTAAGAAAATGGTAATAGGAACATACATATCGATAATTACCTTATCTGTAAATGGATTAAATGCTCCAACCAAAAGATATAGACTGGCTGAATGGATACAAACCAAGACCCATACATATGCTGTCATCAAGAGACCCATTTCAGACCTAGGGACACATACAGACTGAAAGTGAGGGGATGGAATAAATATTCCATGCAAATGGAAATCAAAAGAAAGCTGGAGTAGCAATTCTCATATCAGGCAAAATAGACTTTAAAATAAAGACTATTACAAGAGACAAAGAAGGACACTACATAATGATCAAGGGATCAATCCTAGAAGAAGATACAACAATTGTAATTATTTATGCACACAACAGAGGAGCACCTCTATAAATAAGGCAAATGTTAACAGCCATAAAAGGGGGAATCGACAGTAGCACAATCATAGTAGGGGGACTTTAACACCCTACTTTCACCAATGGACAGATCATCCAAAATGAAAATAAATAAGGAAACACAAGCTTTAAATGATACATTAAACAAGATGGACTTAATTGATATTTATAGGACATTCCATCCAAAAAGAACAGAATACACTTTCTCCTCAAGTGCTCATGGAACATTCTACAGGATAGATCATATCTTGTGTCACATATCAAGCCTTTGTAAATTTAAGAAAATTGAAGTCATATCAAGTATCTTTTCCTACCACAATGCTATGAGACTAGATATCAATTACAGGAAAACTCTGTAAGAAATACAAACACATGGAGGCTAAACAATACACTATTAAATAACCAATATATCACTGAAGAAATCAAAGAGGAAATCAAGAAATACCTAGAAATACATGACAATGAAAACACAACACCCACAACCTATGGGATGAAGCAAAAACAGTTCTAAGAGGGAAGCTTATACCAATACAATACTACCTCAGGAAATAAGAAACATCTCAAATAAACAACCTAATCTTATACCTAAAGCAATAAGAGAAAGAAGAACAAAAAAGCTCCAAAGTTAGCAGAAGGAAAGAAATCATAAGGTTCAGATCAGAAAAAAATGTGAAAGAAATGAAGGAAACAATAGCAAAGATCAATAAAAATAAAAGCTGGTTCTTTGAGAAGATAAACAAAATGGATAAACCATTAGCCAGACTCATCAAGAAAAAAAGGGAGAAGACTCAAATCCATAGAATTAAAAATAAAAAAGGAGAAGTAACAACTGATATTGCAGAAATACAAAGGATCATGAGAGATTACTACAAGCAACTTATGCCAATAAAATGGACAACCTGGAAGAAATGGACAAATTCTTAGAAAAGCACAGCCTTCCTAGACTGAACCAGGAAGAAATAGAAAATATAAACAGACCAATTGCAAGCACTGAAATTGAAACTGTGATTAAAAATCTTCCAACAAACAAAAGCCCAGGACCAGATGGCTTCACAGGCAAATTCTATCAAACATTTAGAGAAGAGCTAACACCTATCCTTCTGAAACTCTTCCAAATATTGCAGAGGGAGGAACACCCCCAAACACATTCTCTGAGGCCACCATCACCCTGATACCAAAACCAGACAAAGGTGTCACCAAGAAAGAAAACTACAGGCCAATATCACTGATGAGCATAGATGCAAATGTCCTCAACAAAATGCTAGCCAACAGAATCCAACATCACATTAAAAAGATCATACACCATGATCAAGTGGGGTTTATTCCAGGAATGCAAGGCTTCTTCAATATACACAAATCAATTACTGTGATAAACAATATTAACAAATTGAAGGAGAAGAATCATATGTTCATCTCAATAGATGCAGAAAAAGCTTTCAACAAAATTCAACACCAATTTTTCATAAAAACCCTCCAGAAAGTATGCATAAAGGGAGCTTACCTCAACAGAATAAAGGCTATATATGACAAACCCACAGCCAACATCATTCTCAATGGTGAAAATCTGAAACCATTTCCTCTAAGATGAGGAACCAGACAAGGTTTTCCACTCTCACCAATATTATTCAACATAATTTTGGAAGTTTTAGCCAAAGCAATCAGAGAAGAAAAATAAATAAGTGGAATACAAATCAGAAAAGAATAAGTAAAGCTGTCACTGTTTGCAGATGACATGATATTATACATAGAGAATCCTAAAGATGCTACCAGAAAACTACTAGAGCTAATCAGTGAATTTGGTAAAGTAGCAGGGTACAAAATTAATGCACAGTAATCTTTTGCATTCCTATACACTAATGATGAAAAATCTGAAAGTGGAATTAAGAAAACACTCCCATTTACCATTGCAACAAGAAGAAAAAAATATCTAAGAATAAACCTAACTAAGGAGAAAAAAGACCTGTATGCAGAAAACTATAAGACACTGATGAAAGGAATTGAAGATGATACCAACAGATGGAGAGATATACCATGTTCTTGGATTGGAGGAATGAAAAATGTGAAAATGACTATATGACCCAAAGCAATCTACAGATTCAATGCAATCCCTATCAAATTACCAATGGCCTTTTTCACAGAACTAGAGCAAAAAAATTCACAATTTGTCAGGAAACACAAAAGACCCTGAATAGCCAAAGCATCTTGAGAAAGAAAAACGGAGCTGGAGGAATCAGGCTCCTGGACTTCAGAATATACTACAGATTACTTCAGTAATCAAGACACTATGGTACTAGCACAAAAACAGAAATATAGATTAATGGAACAGGATAGAAAGCCCAGAAATAAAGCCACGCACATATGGTTACCTTATTTTTGATAAAAGATGCAAGAATATACAATGGAGAAAAGACAGCCTCTTAAATGAGTGGTGCTAGAAAAACTGGACAGCTACGTGTAAAGGAATCCAATTAGAATACTCCCTAACTCAATACACAAAAATAAACTCAAAATGGATTAAAGACCTAAATGTAAGGCCAGACAGTGTAAGACTCTTAGAGGAAAACATAGCCAGAACACTCTATGACATAAGTCACAGCAAGATCCTTTTTGACCCACCTCCTACAGAAATAGAAATAAAAACAAAAATAAACAAATGGGACCTAATGAAACTTAAAAGTTTTGCACAGCAAAGAAGAACATAAACAAGACGAAAAGACAATCCTCAGACTGGGAAAAAATATTTGCAGATGAAGCAACTGACAAAGGATTAATCTCCAAAATTTACAAGCAACACTTGCAGCTCAATATCAAAAAAGCAAACAACCCAATCCAAATATGGGCAGAAGACCTAAATAGACATTTCTCCACAGAAGATATACAGATTGCCAACAAACACATGAATAGATCCCCAACATCACTAATCATTCACGAAATGCAAATCAAAACTACAATGAGGTGTCACCTCACACCGGTCAGCATGGCCATCACCAAAAACTCTACAAACAATAAATGCTGGAGTGGGTGTGGAGAAAAGGGAACCCTCTTGCACTTTGTTGGGAATGTAAATTGATACAGCCACTATGGAGAACAGCATGGAGGTTCCTTAAAAAACTAAAAATACAAGTACCATACAACCCAGCAATCCCACTACTGGGCATATACCCTGAGAAAACCATAATTCAAAAAAAGTCATGTACCACAATGTTCATTGCAGCTCTATTTACAATAGCTAGGACAAGGAAGCAATCTAAGTGTCCACCAACAGGTGAATGGATAAAGAAGTTGTGGCACATATATACAATGGAATATTACTCAGCCATAAAAAGAAACGAAATTGAGCTATTTGTAATGAGGTGGATGGACCTAGAATCTGTCATACAGAGTGAAGTAAGTCAGAAAGAGAAAAACAAATACCATATGCTAACACATTTATATGGAATCTTAAATTTAAAAAAACAGCTGTGAAGAACGTAGGAGCAGGACCAAAATAAACATGTAGACATAGAGAATGGACTTGAGGACACAGGGAGTGGGAAGGGTAAGATGGGACGAAGTGAGAGAGTGGCAGGGACTTATGTACACTACCAAACGTAAAATAGATAGCTAGTGAAAAGCAGCTGCATAGCACAGGGAGATCAGCTTGATGTTTTGTGACCACCTAGAGGGGTCGGATAGAGAGGGAGACGCAAGTGGGAGGAGATATGGGGATATATGTGTATTTATAGCGATTCACTTTGTTATAAAGCTGAAATTAACACACCATTGTAAAGCAATTATACTCCAATAAAGATGTTAAAAAAAAAAACATTTACAGGTTCAAATACCAAAATTTATTAACAAAAACCGTGTGTTTTGTCTAAACGTTTGTCAGTCTATTATATAAATTGCAATCAGTTACCATAATGTACCTAATTTATCTAAAACTCCTCTATTCATGAACTTTATTTAAGTAAGGAATATGGGATTTCTCTTTATTTGTTTTTATAAAACTATGTTAAGAATTACTTTATATTTCTTTTGCCAATTTATCTCTTTTCTAGAATATGTAATGACAAGAATAAAAATAAAAACCATTCTTAATTAATACATTATTTTGCCTCTATATATTTCCTATTCGTCACGTTAGGGCACTTCAGTGGAAAGTTGCTAAATAGTACACAAGTAACATGAAATATGAAAGATGACAATAGATGAACAGTGATATTAATCAACTTGTATGGTATCTGAGGAAAAACATAGGTTTATTTGTTAAACGTTTTATGCTCATGCCATAAATTCCTGAGAAATAAGGTTACAATGTGGAAATTACATTGTTAGTTTTCATTTTAGTGATATAGTCATTTTTTTAAGGAAAAGTACTAACATAATTTCATATATATATACTGCAGCCAAAGTATCTTATTCACATATTTGTGAAAAAGATTGAAATAAATTTGGGGCAAGCAGACTTTTCAAAAAAAAAATCTGTATGATACACCTGTTGCTAAGGAGTAAAAATAACTTGATATGCGCAATCAAATTATAACTACCTTTTAATGAATCCATGTGTGTGTGTGTGTGTGTGTGTTAAAATTAGAAGGCAAAGGTATTTTAAAACACTAGAAATTTTATAACTAATCAACTAGTTTTTTTACTGTGTCATTTTTAAATGTTTTTCATTTTCAATTGCAATCAATTTGTTAATGTCATTATAGATGTTAATTTTCACTATGATAACTGATTTAATGTTAAAAATACACAAAAGTGTGTTGTGGTTAAATCCAGAGAGAAATATCTGAAACATCTGAGTCACACTCTTCAAAAAGAGAGAGAGAGGAAATATGGAAGGTATACTGGACTTTGATTTGCATCCAACTAGAACCACTGGGCCCCTACTCTTCCCTCCAGCCTCCCCTCTCTAGACAACATGCTCTGTTTCCTCACAGAGTAGATCATCTCATCAGTGTAAAGATTCAGCCATCAATTTCACCATGGTTCTACAGATCTAGGAGAACCCACACCTGGTACCCATTAACAAGAGAGACCACTGTGTGGACCACAGCTGGAAGAGAGCTCTCAGAGGAGGCTCTGACTTCCCTAAAGCTGCCAAGAGGGGTCAGAAGAAGAACATAGAAATTGAGGAAGTTAACACCTGGTGGAGACACTTACAGTGAGATTTTTCATTCGTGAGGGAGCCAGAAGATGAATTTCTTGCCCTTCCTACTTCTAACCAGATATTTGGAGATGTGAGAATTTCATGCAGCCTCACAGGAAATGTCTTACATGACCTAATGTGAGCGGGATTTTGTGAAGTTGTGGCCAGTTTACTAATTTGTCACCTTATTTTTGATTTTTTTCTCCTTCCCTGGTTCAGTTCCATTTTCTCCCATGCTTACCTGTTTTCTTGGGAGCCCAGACTAACAAAGGAGGCTAATCAGAATATTTATATATTATTTAAGATGACTCATTTGGGGTAATATACTCTCTTAGATTTTAAAATCTTGATTTTTTATTTTAAAAATGTTCCCATTTTCTTGTAGCCATACTTCATATATATGAAAGTGTGTATTATATTAAATAATTGGATATTTCAACAAGTTTTCCCAGTTTTCAAAAGAAATGCATAATGATAATTTTATAATAATTCTTGTGAGGTATAATATAAGAAATTATCTTCACTACAGATAGGAAATTTTAAATATTTACAAGAATAATATTGAGGTTTAATTTGTTATCATCACCTACATGTATAGTTTTCTAACCTACAGGAGAGCAGGGAAACTGTTCATCTTAGTCACTTTTCTTTCTTTAATGCCTAACAATGCGTTCAGCGCTAGGAGAGACAATACATTAAATCAATAAATTAAGCACCTTAAAGATTTGGTGTCAAATCAATTACTTCAGTTCTTAGTCACTGATTATTCCCATTAGTCAAAATTCTATTTGTTTTGAAAAGTCAAAACAAATGATCTCTCTGTAATTCTCAGTTTTGTATGTGGGTAATTTATATTGAGGTTAATAAGAATGTGAGATATATTGAATATGCTAATCACTACCCACTAATCACATACTTAAAATATTGATTTTTGAAATAGTAGTATTAATAATTTCTGTAAGTTTAGTCCTTTATGTGCCATGGGATGTCATATCCAGGCCAGTTTCTTTCTTGCATTTTTGTTCCTAGATTCTAGTACTCCTACTCAATCCTAAATATGTCTTTTTATAAACAAGGTCACTAAAATATTTAACATGTATTTATCACCATGTTTAATGATATTTAGCTTTTTCTCCAATTTGAAGTTAACATAACAGGTCTAAATTTAAATATATTTTAGAAAAATGACATTTTAAACTTAGCAGTTTAATAGAGGATAATGAAAAAAAGTGGCATGCATTTTTATTTCCCTAAACAATGCTCTGACACACCAATGTTTCATATCTAAATATCTTGTTATTTGATATGACTCAGATATCTGTATTTCTGTTTTGAATTTATGTCACTTCATTGAAAGGAGATAACTACATTATAGCTCAAAATTAGGGAAAAAGTATAATGCGTATGTTCAAAATTTTTAATGTTAATATTACTTCATAGATTGGAAAATGATTCTTTTTTAAGAATGTTACTAAGAATCACTCTTTAATTTTTTTATTTCATCAAATAAATGGAATTATTCGTAAATATATACACAAAATCATCTTTAATTATAACACATAAAACCATTCATTTAAACTCAAGATTATTTATAAGACGTGAAATTTTTTGCAAGTATTCACTTTTAAGTGAAAATCACGATGCCAAAGGAAATAATAAATTAGTCTCCATCTGAAAATATTATTTTCTTGAAATTTATTATGATCCTGTTTTTAACTGTTTATTAAAAAAACAAAGTTTATGAAACAGAGCAAATTAACTACATGTATTTATGACTTATCCTTCACACACCATTAAAACAAAAGTAAAGGAGCACTAATTTTTTAAGAAATAAAAGAGGATACTGTTAAACCTACAAGAACAAAGGGAATGAGAAAAGAGACATGGTCAGACAATGAATGTCAATAAAGTTTAAGGAAGATGGATATCAGCTAGAGGAGGACTGATTGACAGCAGGGTTTAGGTACCTACAACCCAGTAGGCTAAAGAGATCATTGTTCTTGAGAAACAATTATGTTAGCCCTAACGGATTCCTGAAAGGCACAAACAGAACTTAAAGCAATGGGGCCAGAGGTATTTTGAAACTGGTAATGAGGCTGAAATTTGAGGAATTTAGTAAAAGTAATTCTGCAGAGTGGCTACAAAAGCTGGTCCCTCTATAACTTCTATATTTCAGGCAGGGAGTAGTGAACTGGTATTTGCTGCAGAAGAAGGAGCTAGACTGACTCTTCATTTGGTGAAGCCACATGCTTTGTTGTGTGTGTGAAGCATAGTGCTATAAAAAGGGATGACTGGAAATTGACATACACCTTGCCGGGTTCACCTCTGTCCCTCTACCTTTCCTATTCCCCAAATATTGAGAGCCAGAGCCATTCTTTCCTCAAGGGAGACGTTAAGCAACACTTTAAAAAGGTAATCAGATACTTACATTTGAGGGTGTGGGGCACACAGCAAAATGGCCTGATGGCTATCTGATCATTCTTCTATTCAAAAGTCATACACCAAACTCTAGAGTGATGTAGAGATTATTCTACTTGCATATTAATGTTTAAAATGTTCCTTTATAAATTATAGTATGTATTATATGATCACCCTCTCCTCCCGTCACTGTTGAACTCTAATGTATTATCTTGCTTTATTCTTCTTAAAGTTTGCACAAAAGTCTGAAATTATTTTTCTTATTCATTTGATCACTATTGTCTCTACCTCAGTATGATAAAAAGCTCCATGAAATAAGGGGCTCGGTCTGCCTTGTCCATTGCAACGGTATCAGATGGAGTGCACCTGGGGTGGGAGAGGACGTACTGTTTATTGTGGAATTTCTAGATGAAATAAAGATTTCTAGATGGGACACAAATGAAGAAAAGGGACCAGTCTTGCAAATATATAGGTAGCAGAGAGTTCAGGAATAAATAGAAAAATAAACACAAATGTCCTGGGGCATGATCTAACAGATAAAAGTCTTCTGTGGCTGTAGCAGAGTGAAGAAAGTAGAAAATAGCATGAAACAAGTAGAAAAGAGTTAAGCAGACTCCAGGGAATCTGGGAAGAAATTTCATGACATCAGAAGTCTTCAAGATTGGCCTGAGTTTATCCCCATTTTCTTAAAAATGATTATTACATGTATCATTGTGTTTGATACAGCACTTGGCATTTCTTTATCATGTATCTAAACAATCCAGAAAATCATCTTCCCTCTTCATTTAAGAAAGTAAACAGAGGTTTTTCCCTATAATCTTTGCTTTTCCCCCTCCAAGCTTGCAATGTGTTCTATACCCTCTTCTAACACCTTCTAGCATAGGATAAATTAGCTGTGACAACTGCAATCATAATTTTATTATCCCATTGAGTCAGTGCTAATAACAGACATGCATCTCTCTAATTTTTAGTAACAACATCAAATAGCAAGCACACAATTTCTGAACAAAATGTATCACTGTGATTTTCCAAGAGTTAACAGTTTATTTGTTGCAATAATGAGAAATTTATACTCTAAGGGTTATGCACACAGGGCATATCTATTGATACATGAGACTTACTTAAGAACATTGGCACTTTGTATTTGCATTCACTTTTCTTAAGAGGAAGAACGTAATTAAACATATTATAGCTGTTAAAGAATCTACGAGTCTATGAAGGTAAATATAGCCAATGACCATCTTGGTCATAATTTGCCATATTCTGCAGTGTGATGACAAGATGTGGTCATCATAATAAATAACATTTCATGTCCTGTACTGAACTACAGCTGGTGGATTCTTATTGAAGTGATAAAAATTAGTCTACAGAGTATGCTGTGAACTTTACCTGGAACTAGAAATCCAGAAATATCACTCCACGATAGAACTCTGTCCAGTGCCCACACCCTGAATCCCATCATTACTGTGATATACAGCATGTTGATCTCTAAAGCAGAATCTGCCCTGAAGGCAATAAGCATAATAGTCTCATTTTGTTGCATCTCTCTGGAGCCAAATTTTAGCCATTTCTAATGTGCAATTTTACAGACTCTGGTACTGAAAAAATTGACAAATTGGCAGGATATAAAAAGCTCACATCAAAGCCCTTATCTAATGATATGAGCTTTACCCTGAAGAATTGCTTGCCTTCAAGGGAGAATATCAGAGCAATTGGAAGATTTTTTTGAGGTGTACTGTAAAGAAAATAAGAGACTGATCTACACCAGCGCAATGCTGGGGTTTTCTGTGGTGCATTCTCCTTATAACATTGCATACTAATGTACAACATTGTCCATTGTGCGCTTTTTCCCTTGAAAATTTTTGTGCTAGTTGGAAATTTACAACACTTGGACTTTGATTTGTGAAAGTAGCTTCCTTAGGCAAATTTTGATTTTAGAAACTGAGCTAGAAGGAAAAAAATATAGATGTCCCAGTGGCTGAGGTGTCCAGTTACAATGATAAAAGTCTTAGTCTATCTGTCCATTTCAGAATTTGTAATTTTTAGTATCCTTGCCCTAAATGAAGCCTTTCAAAAATAGAATACTATGGAGACAATACACAGAGTTTCCAGGTTGAAAAGTAAAACCTCAATCAGCTAAAAATGACAAATGTTTTATGATAGTGTATTTACTCAGTAAGTATTAAACTCATAAAATGAGTAAGATGTTCTCAACTCTCAGGGACTGAAAAATTAAATGAATAAAGAGTATTTAATATTCATCCAAATAATTTCAAAACACAATGGGAAAAGATAGCAGTAAGAGAAATACAAATGCAGGTCTATGACATTCCAGTGTTTGTGTAGATTTTTTGACCTAGGGAATCTGAGACATTTTATGAAAGATGTAGACAGAGTTAATCATTAGGCAAAGGTCTAGCCATCACCAGCTTTGAACACATCTATAGCAAATATGCCATGAAGCTCATATATGGCCAGTACAATTCACATCAAGAGTTTCCCTATCTCTGTTGAAACTTGCATAGTTGTTAGCTTGCATATTTACTTTGCAATAGTATGAGATATAGAATAGGTACTCAATAAATATTTGTTTAATGAATATATATCTACACATCCTTCCCCACCCCCTATTTTTTTCTTTTTTCTTTTTGCTCTTCAATTCTGTACTTTTCAGTTTTTACATAGTTGATATTTAATAAATATTTCCTTCTTTCTTCTCCTTTTGCCTTATTCCCTCAGGCTAATCAAAGTTCCAAGCTCAACTAGAGTCAGAATTCTAATTTGCATTAGGCCTATAGGGTGATGTTGAATGAGCCTGAAGGTAAACCATTTTGCCTTGAGCTTCCCAGGCAAGTATCATTTTAGGTGACTGCCTTAGAAATATTGGAAGTGTAAATGCAACAGTGAGAGTCGATGTTCATTAAATTAATGTCTGTATCTTAATTTAAGAAAGTTACTTGATTTGTGAAGGAAAAAGCTACTCCTTGAATTTCTGTTTTTGGAATATATAATGCAAGTGTAAAATGCATAAAGAGGGCTTCCCTGGTGGCACAGTGGTTGAGAGTCCGCCTGCCGATGCAGGGGACACGGGTTCGTGCCCCGGTCTGGGAAGATCCCATATGCCGCAGAGCGGCTGGGCCCGTGAGCCATGGCCGCTGAGCCTGCGCGTCCGGAACCTGTGCTCCACAATGGGAGAGGCCACAAGAGTGAGAGGCCCGCGTACCACAAAAAAAAAAAAAAAAAAAAAAAAAATGCATAAAGAAATTGTCAATATCCTTAAGATTGCAAATGTATTTTCACATAATAAAAAGTATATTTCTGGGAATTCCCTGGCAGTCCAGTGGTTGGGACTCAGTACTTTTACTTCCAGGGCTTGGGTTTCATCCCTAGTAGGGGAAAATAAGATCCTGCAAGCCACATGTGGCCAAAAAAAATATATATATATATATATATATATATATATATAT